>NC_134357.1:153466201-153647160 GCF_048569485.1 Anomaloglossus baeobatrachus | reverse complement strand
TCATCTATGTACCTGGCATACCAGATAATACGGTCCATAAAGGGGTTATTATCAATGTAAATAAACCGTTCTTCCCAATGGGCCATGTAAAGGTTTGCCAGGGCACAGGAGAAACTCGCCCCCATAGGACATCCTGCTACCTGTAGGAAAAAATCACCATTAAACTCAAAGAAATTGTGGGTTAAAAGAAAACCTGTGGCCATAAGGATGAATTCTTTAAAAGTATCATCATAAGGGCTGTATTTTTCTAGATGGAAGTAGAGGGCTTGGATGGCTTCCCTATGGGGGATACTAGGATAAAGTGACTCCACGTCGCTGGTTATCCAGTATGATTCCTTTGTCCAGGGGATTTTTTCTAAGTTTTGTAGAAGGCTTTTTGTATCCCTAATATAGCCCACTGTTCGCTTCACTAATGGTTGGATTTGGTGATCTACCCAGTCACTCAGATTACTTAGTAAAGATTTAGTGCTGGCCACTATGGGTCTGAGTGGGGGAGGAAATAGGTCTTTATGCACTTTAGGGAGGCCTTGAAAAATGGGGCATATAGGGGAGTCGACATATAAATATTCCTGGGTTTTTTTGGGGAAAATACCCCATTCAAAGCCTCGTAATAAGAGAGCTTGCAGCTGAGATGAAAAATCTATTGTGGGGTCGCACGTAAGTTTTTTATATGTAAGCTCATCACACAAGATTTTATTAATTTCTCTCTCGTATAGAGCACTGTCCAGCACCACAACTACGCCTCCTTTATCCGCTCTGCGTATAACAACGGAATTATTATTCTTTAAGCTGTTTAAAGCCTTCTTTTCTTTGGGTGTGAGATTATTTTGAGCTTGCGGCTTCTTAGCTAGAATTTGTTTAATCTCAGACTCCATAAGATCTTGGAAGGTGTCCATAATAGGAACTCTTGAGGCGATGGGATAAAAGCTGGGATTCTTGGTGGTAAATGCCGATGGAATTGGTGTTTTAACACAAGTGTTACTCAATTCTTGCAGATGCGCGACCGCTATTTGTTCTCTGAGGCTCAGGAATAAAGGTATGTCCGTAATATTACTGGATGAGGGATCAGAAGGATGGTCCCTGATTTCGTTATCATGATCAAAAAAGTGTCGTTTAATTGTGAGGTTTCTGATGAACTTATTGATGTCCGTAATGGTTTGGAAAAGATCAGCTCTGTTGGTGGGAGCAAAATTTAACCCCCTTCTGGAGGATGCTAATCTGAACAGAGTCCAAAATGGAAGCTGACAGATTTACAACTGTATTATCTGGGGACTTATTATGACTTAATCCCTCCAATAGCGACGTTTCCTTGATCTGAGATGATATCTTCTCCCAAGTCCCAAGACTTATATATATATACTGATCCCCAAATAAATAGAGTCATTAATATTAATGTTTCTGCTCTTTAAGATCGCTTTTGTGTTTATCCCCATATTCGGATCCTAGTTAATTATAAATATTAAACTTGCGAATTATTATATATTATATATGTCCCTTGATTAATTCAGGCTTTCCAGTGCCATTTGGTACCATTGGTTAGTTGTCGCCCTCCCACCCTGGTCCCCCCACCTCCCCCCCCCCTTCCTTCACCTAGGACACCTTATTTCAATTTTGGGTTCACCACCAAATAGAAATTAACATCTATATCAATGTCCTGGTATATATATATATTTTTTTTGCGTCAACTCCATGCTACATTATAAACTTATTATTCTATAAATACATTTTATATGAAGGGACAGGGAAACCTAGCATTAGCATTTCCCAGGCAAATGGGGATATTTATGACCACTTTTTTGGTAGATTCACCCTACGGTTACGCCTTACATTCCAGACTTGGTCCCACTTTTATCACTTAAATTTAACTCCAATTTTATCATACAGGAGGTATGCAAAGCCGTTAAGCCTATATTCTAATACTTGCGCATGTATCCCAATCACTAATAAGAATGGTTTTTTTTTGTTTTTTTTCTTTTTTCTCGTCAGCCTCTCATTCATTCATCCATCTCTTGATATCTAATTTGGGAGTAACCATTACAAAATCGACGGTTATAGAATCAGTGCTATGGATGTGAGGGACAACAATAAAAAATAAAAAATATATTCACGAAAAGATTATAATATTTAATCTATATCTAATAGGCAGGAGAATAATTTAATTATATCCATCATCGCGATCCCCAATATACTAACCTTATGCCAAAATACAGCCTTAATATAATAAATGGGAAATAATTCGGGCTTTTAACCTCCAACCTTGTACATCCCCTATGAATGTTATCCACATAGAGATGTGTTAATTTGCAGCCAATGATCAAATAAATTATAAAATAAAAATAAAGAATAAAAAATAAGTAGAAATAATAAAATGAACGATATCCAGGGTTCAGCTGGCGAATTCATAATTCCGTAATTATGGAATTATCCCTCGCCTTCTCCCCCCCCCCCTTCCTCCCCCCCCCCCCCTCCCCCATCCCATCCGTCCCCCCCCCCCCTTCCTTCTCCCACCCCACCTCCCTGCATAACACTAGCCAAAGATTTGGCATTTTTCATTCTATATATCATACATTCTCCCTGTATAAGTTTATACACTATTGTATTTATTTGCACGGTTTTCTAATTAGTTGTCTGGATTTTTAGGGTTTTTTTGCGTTTATAATTGAATATGTATTTACTGAATATAGTGTGATTCATCGTTTATATGTTTATTATAACCTGGAACAGCAGTTTCAATCGTATAGAGCTTAAGAATTTCCTGTTATTTATCTGCCTTTCCTCCTCCAACTTTCTTCTTATTTTTCTCTCCCTTTTTTTTTTTTTTTTTTTTTTTCTCTTTTTCCTGTGGTAATTAACACACTTTTCCACACATTTTTCCACCCCTCCCTTTTCCTCACTTAATGAGTAAGTCTATTTCAGTAGCTTCTTTGGATTCATGAGACACTTATGACTAAGGACTAGTTGGTTTTATTTTCAGTCCGAAACGCGTAAAGCCCTCATGAATTGCGCCTTTACTATGCAAGTTTATTTTCGGTCTTCACCATGTTTTTAAAGAAGTTTCAATAAAGATCCTAAATGTTTTAAACCAAGGAGGAATTGTGCTGGATCACTCCCTCTCCCTCTCCTTCCCACATCTCTGCTACCGGTCAGGATAGACCGTGGGATCCTGGCACCCGCAAGGCTGAGCAGTCCGGGCAGCAGGTGAGCTGAAGACTTTTTTCGTTCATTCATTATTATTTGACCTGTGAGTATCAGACCCTTGTATAGAGGTTCTAGATTGAAAACTAGGAAACCCCTGGACTATGCTATGGTTAGTAGGCAGCACCAAGTCTGACCGTGGATGCCTACTGTGATTTGTTACAGCCACCAATCTTATTCCTACGGTGTTGTACTATACTAAACACTCATTTTACTTAACAAAGAAATGCTGATAAAGGAAACATAAGTAAAACAAGTAAATTATCATTTAGTGTTAGCATAAAGTATAATGCTCAAGTTGATGAGCCGACGATGCCCAAACAAGTCAGGTGTTAGAGGCTTTTATCTGATCCTTTTATTGATTATGAATCAACAAATCAAACAGGCAATCTCAGCAGTAATATTAACCTTATGAATTATTCATCTTGAAGTTTATAGAGCCCTGCATATAAATCTATATAGTCGTGTTATGAATGACCTCAGCATCTAATAAACCAAAATCAATATCCGTTTCTTGGAATAGAACATTAGTAACCCTGTAAGATAATAGTTTTTGTAAGATTCAATAGGAAAAAAAGATTTAAAATTATGTATAATTAAAAGATAATGGCAGAAATGATTACAGGTTTTATTTATAGATGTACAAATAGACTCAAATCAATGTTAAATAACCCTTCTAATGATGCCATCTTTCCACTAGTACGTGCAAGTCTAAGGAGTTTTCTTATATTCAAAGCTAAACTGCAGCAATAGTGGTTATGGCACGGTAGGAGAGGTCTTCAATGGGACCACTAACTTACTCTATCCCAATCCTGGAAAGAACTGGTGCTGGCAAAGACTTCACTTGCCATACACTATTGATTTTTGGCCAAGTATGGGTGGAAGTACTATGGCCATGAGCCCTAGGTGTTTGTTGTCAACAAGCCAATCTGACTTGACTGAGATATTCAGATACAGGATTAAAATACTAAACTACCTAAACACAACCTAAAACCAACCATATATACGCAATATATTACTTTACTGGAGAACGTCTCTGGAAAACATACTTTTCTGTTTTTACTACTTTTTTTTTATAATTTTTGCCCATAAAACAAATTTTACTCAGTTTTGTTAATCAATATCTCTATAAGGTATGAAGTTGTTGCTCTATGCTATTTTTTTCCTACAATGCAAATTTTTCCCTATCATAATATAGGTGCAAAGTTACAGTTGAAACCAGAAGTTTACATACACAATCTAAAAAGACACATTTGCAGGTTTTTCTCACTATCTGACATGAAATCAGAATAAACCTTCCCCATTTTAGGTCAATTAGGATTACCACAATTATTTATATTTGCAAAATGCCAGAATAATGAGAGAGAGAGAGAGAGAGAGAGAGAGAGAGAGCATGTTTTAAGGCATTTTTATTACTTTCTGCAAAGGCAAAAATGTTACATACACTAAGAGTACTATGCCTTTAAACAATACAGGACAGCCCATGTGATGATGTCATGTCTTTGGAAGCTTCTGATAGGTTTATTGGCAACATCTGAGTTAATTAGAGATACACCTGTGGATGTATTTTAATGCACACCTGAATCACACTGCATCTTTGTGTAACATCATGGGAAAGTCAAAATAAATCAGCCAAGATCTCAGGAAAAGAATTGTGGACTGGGTCATCTGGGTCAAGTCTGGGTACAATTTCCAGATACCTGAAGGTGCCTTGTTCATCTGTACAAACTATTATATGCAAGTACAAACAAGATGGGAATGTCCAGTCATGATAGCGTTCAGGAAGGAGACAGGTTCTGTGTACCAGAGATTAACGTGCTTTGGTCAAACACATGCATATCAACAAAAGAACAAAAACAAAACAACTTGTGAAGATGCTGGTGGAAGCTGGAAAAATTGTGTCATTATCCACATTGAAACGAGTACTGTATCAATATGGGCTGAAGGGCCACTCGGCAAAGAAGGAGCCATTACTCCAAAAGAAACATAAAAAAGTCAGCTAAATGTTTGCAAATGCACATGTGACACCCCTGGACTATCGGGTTGTCACAGGGTACTGCACGTTCTGTTACCTTAGTGCAGTATTCAAATCCCTCATGGTTCTGGGTCCCCATCTTGCGGTGCTGCCTCCAACAGCAAATCAAATCCTATAATCACCCTGCACCACACCCACCAGACACACCAGTGGGCGGCTTGAACGGAATAGGGTCGCCCACCTAGGGGTCAGGGAGAAGCTTCAGGCAACCCGGCAATTAACCTGCGGAGAGCGGCACCTTTATAGCTGTTCCTACTAGCTCCTGAATTAGGGCACTAACGCAATGAGGGCGATAGAGCCTTCCCTTTACGCAGCCCACAAGATCCCAAGCATGAGCCCTGAGAGCAGGCTCCTACACTTAGCCACAATGGGGAGCGGGGCCCGGCAAGTTTCAAACTACCGGGCCACTTTTGTAAAATCTCAACTTTGTGCCAGGAGGCAGGCCTCAGTACACCAGGCAACACTGCAGGGGATGGGACCCGGACAAGCTCCTGGAGCGAGGCAGCAGCACCTAGAGACTTGGTTTACCCGGTTGTCAGCGTATGCTTACTGGCTGAGTGAGTACATGAATGAATCCCCGCATTGTGACACCATCCAGAGTCCCGGGGCCTACCCCTACCCATGGAGGGTAATAACACCTTGCTGTCCCAATCCATCACCCCGGGTACTCCCAACAACGTCAGCGGCGGTACTCCCAATTCCCGCACACCATGGGTGGCGTCACAAACTACAACTCCCCTGTAAATATCCCCTTTTACTTTAGAGTGTGGCCCCTAAGCCCCCAGGTCCGGAGACCCTTGAGCCAAGAACTGACATCATCCTGGATCCGAGCGGTCCAATCCGCTGCTGGGGCGGCACACACACAGGAACAAAGACCTTAATTTTTGGAAACATAATGACCGTCATTAGGTTTGGAGTAAAATGGGAGAAGCTTTGAAGCCAAAAAATACCATCTCAACTGTGGAACACGGGGATGGCAGCATCATATTGTGGGTTTCTTTTGCTGCAGGAGAAATTGTTGCACTTCACAAAGTCAATGTTTTGGAGTGGCCATCAGAAAGTCCTAATCTCAATCCTATTGAAAATGTATGAGCAAAGCTGTAAAAGCAGATGCGAGCAAGGCGACCTACAAACATGGCTCAGTTACACCATTTATGTCAGGAGGAATGGACCCAATTATTGTGAGAAGCTTGTGAAAGGATATCTAATATGTTTGACCCAAGTCATAAAGTTTAAGGGCAATGGTACCAAATACTAATGAAATGTATGTAAACGTTTGACTTTCCAGAAAGTAATAAAAATGCCTTAAAACATTCTCTCTTTCATTATTCTGGCATTTGACAAACATAAATAATTTTGGCTCCTAATTGACCTAAAATGGAAGAGGTTTAATTTGATTACATGTCAGATAGTGAGAAAAACCTGCAGATGTGTCTTTATAGAGAGTGGAGGGAAACTTCTGGTTTCAACTTTATATAGATTGAAAGAAGACACAAGTTTACCAAATTCAACCTTTTTCCACCAGTTATATATTCTCTATCATTAGATTATTTATTACCCACAATGCTTTTTGTGAGAAAACCATCCAGCCTCTTTATAAATTATGATATAGTGTCTGTTATTACTACCTCTTGCGGTAAGACATTCTACAGTCTGACTGCTCTGACTGTAAAAAACTCTTTCCTAATTAGCTGTCAGAATTTCGCCCCCTGGTCCATTGTACGTTACCTGAATGGAAAAATCATATGGCAGAATACATATAAACAAAATCTCCTTTAGGCCTCTATCACACGTCAGTGATTCTGGTACGTTTGTGCTTTTTTTTTAAAACGTACCAGAATCACTGACATACGCAGACCCATTATAATGAATGGGTCTGCTCACACGTTAGTGATTTTTCACTGCACGTGTCTCCATGCGGCGTACCCGCGTGTGCGTGATTGTCGCACGGAGACATGTCCATTTTTTTCTGGCATCACTGATGTCCCACGGACCACGCAGTGGTGTAGTCCGTGAAACACGTGCCAGAAAAAAACGTACTTTTAAAATAAAAAACATTTTAACTCACCCGGCGTCCAGCGATGTCCTCTGCAGCCCGTGCAGCTTGCTGCTTTGCTGCTTCTGAGCCGGCTCATTATTGTCACGCATATTCATGATGCGCGACACAGCCGACCCGGAAGCAGCTGCTGCGGGGGTCAGCGCCGGCCGGATGCTGCACCGCGGGAGGATTCAGCACCATGGAGAGCGGGAGCAGGCGCAGGTGAGTTGATTACTAAGTGCAATCACGGGCCACGGAGAACGGAGCCCGAATTGCACTTAGACAACCCACGTGTGCCGTGATTCATGGCACACGCAGGGACATGTGCGTGTTTTACACACCAGTGAAAAACGTCAGTGTTTTTCACTGACGTGTGAAACGGGCCTAAAGGTGTCTTTTTTCTAACTTAAACTCAACAAGCAGACTGCACTGTAATTGCAGTGACATGCCATAGTTGCAAGATTTGATAAGTTGTGCAATCATTGCATGTTCATACCTTTGCAATTTGTTGGAGCATTTGAGTGACAAGATTTTAGGATGGTCATAAAAGTGTAAATACGCCTTCCTGAGGAGAACTAGGCATACTCAGGTTCCTAACAAAAAGTCAATAGGCAGGTTTATTATAATTAGGTTATGTTACTGAAGAAATGTTCAAGAAGGAGTCTTAAGGGGGCTTTACACACTACGATATCGTTAATGAATTATCGTCAGGGTCACGTTGTTTGTGACGCACATCCGGCGTCAATAACAATATCGCAAAACTTAAGAGTGATCTGAAACGATCGCAAAAGAGGGCAAAATCGTTTGCCACGGAGAGGTCGTCCTGAAATAAAAAATCGTTTTCTGCTTTTTAGCAATATTGTTTGTCGTTCCTGCGGCAGCACACATCACTATGTGTGACACCGCAGGAGCGACAAACATCTCCTTACCTGCCTCCACCGAAAATGCGGAAGGAAGGAGGTGGGCGGGATGTTACATCCCGCTCATCTCCGCCCCTCCGCTTCTATTGGATGGCTGCCGTGTGACGTCGCTGTGACGCCGCACGACCCGTCCTCCAAGTCTGACCAGGAAGAGTGTGATACACACAATACGCATCACAAATCCAATGTACATGGCTTATTCACGTGTGCCCTCAGTCATCACTCACTAGCTAAATGTACACAATGTAACCTAAGAGCACGATATAGTGTGACGCCCTGGACTAGCCAGGTAGTCACAGACATAACAACACACACACCCTCCCCTGGACAGTTAACACCAGTCAGACAAAAACCCTTGCTGCCTCCCTCCAGGGTCTCATGTCCACACCAGGTGGGGTGGAGCCAGGCGGTTGGCCCCACCCACCGAGGAGTTCACAGGCCTGGAGGCGGGAAAAGTGACAGAGATTCAGTTTGGAGGTGAAAGTGACAGGACAGAAACTGTAGGTGTCTGGGTAGGGGCCCAGACACAAACAGCAAGGTTGGCAAATGGTGGTGGCCATCTGCAGGAGTTAGTGGATCTCTGTGGAACCGTAGGACCGGGGTCGGGCGGTGGCTCCCCTGTACCGAAGCGGGGAACGGAGTGAGGCTAAGCACACAGGCAGGGCCATCGGACCCCGACTAGGCTTGGAGCCGCCGACAACGGTTAAATCCGAGTGTAACCGGAACCCCAGGGGTTTCCTAACAACCAAGACCCGACATAAGGCAACAGTCTGCACCGTGAGGATATACAGCCACCGCCATAGGCTAGAGATCCAAGGGCCAGCGCCTGCGGGCAAAATGGGCTCCTTCGGTACCTATACGCTGGGGAGCGGACTACCAGTGGGCAACCACAGGGGTCAGAACATTCTAACAGGTGCAGGGAAAGACAGCCACCTTCAGCCATCCGGGGAGAGCACAAAAACACTGCAGCCAGCTGCGGGACCCGTCCATCCAGCCGTTTGGTTTACCAGAGACTCTGTCATTGACTGCGTGAGTGAGTACACCAGTGCCATCCGGCACCACGCCGCGCTGCCCCTGCAAACCCTGCACCACAGCCATCCAGCCTCCCCGTTACACCACCGGGCCCCGGGATCACCAACCCCTACCCACGGAGGGGACAACATCCTAGCTGCTCCCTACCATCACTCCCGGGATCCCCATCACCAGCAGCAGTGGTGCCCTTTATCACCACAACCCATGGGTGGCGTCACGAACTATTTACCAAAACAAACCACCCCCTTTTCACTCGTGGGCGAGGAGCGCTGCTCGAGTCCCCGGGTCTGGCCCATCGCTTGAGCCACCGAGCAGAAGCAGCCGCGGACCCGAGCGTGGCGAGCGCGTCCCCTCCGCCCGTGACAACTTGGCGTCACAAACAGGGTAGAACCAATCTACCTACCAGTAGAAGTGCGCCTTGCAGTCCCCGCTGGCGGCGTCCGGCCGAAAAATTTGAATTTCCGCCATCTTTGGCGCAAAGATTTCCCGCTCGACCGTCTTCCCCGAGCAGGGTAGGCGCGAAAGTGAAGCCCCGCCCCCTGAAGAGGGAAGTGCTATAAAGAAAAAAGGGGGAGCGGGTAAAGAATGGCGGCATGTAACTAGCGCCGCAGAGTGCAGGGATGTCAGGACTGTGCCGAAACCCGTTCCTGGACCCAGCAGCAAGATGTGCCAGGAGCTACAGGCCACAGTCCACTCCATGATGGCGGAGTGGATGTCGGAGATGAAGGGCCTGGTTGCAACCGTGCGGGCATGTGAAGTGGAGGTGGTCTCCGAGGAGCGGGTAAGAGACCTACGCCCCTATGTCCCCGAGGGAACGGCCGCTGCGGCTGAGGGGCCCGGCCTGCTGCCATCCACCATGCCACCTCCCTCACTGCCCATGCCTGCGGCCACCGCCCCGACCGACCCGTTACCCCTGTCACCGGTAGTGGAGCCCACAGCATCTGAGGGAGATGGCCCAGACCTGGGGCCCCCGGGCCTTACCTTTGTCACCGCCCTGGCACCCATCCCGGCTTCCATCCCGGCTGCAACACAGATGACGATGGCCCCGGCAGTCCCCCCGGCTGCAACGGAGGCGATCTTCGACCCGAAGCCAGCACTGCAAGTCCCGATGCCCGCTCCCAGACACCCGGCCTCGGCTGAGGCACGGCGGGGAAGTAGCTGCCAAGCGGCAGAACAGGCCAAGTCACAGCGGGGTCCCTCGTTATCAAAGGTGCCGGTCGTAGCCGGCACGGAGAGATTCCAGCTGGGCCCGTCCCCCAAACAAGTTGACCTAGGGCAGGTTGAAGATGCTCCATGCTGGGAGCAGCAGCTATGGCAGCTGTGCCACGAGATCGCTGTTTAAAGAGAAGAGTGTTGAAAGGTAGCGGTTCCCGGCTACCATGTTAAAGTCCCCATTGGGACCTACAGTAATTTTATGGCAGCGCTGAGCTGTTGAAGCGCCCGTCCCCGTGGGGACTTTATGTGTTCCCACTAACCCCCTTGCAGAGACAAGGCCGAGAACTTGCAGGCAAAGCCCGAACTTGTGGCCCTGTAAATAAGTTGTGGGCTGTATTCTGTTGCCGCCTCCGGAGAGGCAGATTAGAGGAAGGACCCGCAGCAGAGTAGGCTGGGGTCCGGCCACCACCAGGACCGGTGGCCATCCTCCGGGGGTCAGGGGTCCCCCTGGACGTGGAGTCCCCTGAAGTGACAGCCGGGTGCGAGACACCATGCCCGTTCCCGCTCGGGTAACCTGGACCAGGACTGGGGTAAAGGAGTGCTGCCCATTTCTTAGGGGCAGCATCAAGGTGTAGGTTGCTTGGGTGGGGGAACGGAAGTACATGAACCCGTCCGTTATTATTAAAAGTGTTTTACTAATGTTTGTGACGTTAAAGTACCGAACCTCCTGTAAGGGAAGATTTGAAAATGCATACTGTTCTTTGTTATTTATCTTTTTCAGAAGAAAAATAAAATCGGTGATGGACAGGCAGCCTGCGGACGGTCTGCATTTCACCAAGGGGGAATGTGACGCCCTGGACTAGCCAGGTAGTCACAGACATAACAACACATACACCCCCTCCCCTGGACAGTTAACACCAGTCAGACAAAAACCCTTGTTGCCTCCCTCCAGGATCTGATGTCCACACCAGGTGGGGTGGAGCCAGGCGGTTGACCCCACCCACCGAGGAGTTCACAGGCCTGGAGGCGGGAAAAGTGACAGAGATTCAGTTTGGAGGTGAAAGTGACAGGACAAACTGTCGGTGTCTGGGTAGGGGCCCAGACACAAACAGCAAGGTTGGCAGACGGTGGTGGCCATCTGCAGGAGTTAGTGGATCTCTGTGGAACCGTAGGACCGGGGTCGGGCGGTGGCACCCCGGTACTGAACCGGGGAATGGAGTGATGCTAAGCACACAGGCAGGGCCATCGGACCCCAAGTAGGCTTGGAGCCGCTGACAACGGTCAAATCCGAGTGTGACCGGATCCTCAGGGCTTTCCTAACAACCAAGACCCGACAGAAGGCAACAGTCCACACTGTGAGGATATACAGCCACCGCCATAGGCTAGAGATCCAAGGGCCAGCGCCTGCGGGCAAAATGGGCTCCTTCGGTACCTATACGCCGGGGAGCGGACTACCGGTGGGCAGCCACAGGAGTCAGAACATTCTAACAGGTGCAGGGAAAGACAGCCACCATCAGCCATCCGGGGAGAGCACAAAAACACTGCAGCCGGCTGCGGGACCCGTCCATCCAGCCGTTTGGTTTACCAGAGACTCTGTCATTGACTGCGTGAGTGATTACACCAGTGCCATCCGGCACCGCGCCGCGCTGCCCCTGCAACCCTGCACCACAGCCATCCAGCCTACCCGTTACACCACCGGGCCCCGGGATCACCAACCCCTACCCACGGAGGGGACAACATCCTAGCTGCTCCCTACCATCGCTCCTGGGATCCCCGTCATCAGCAGCGGTGGTGCCCTTTATCACCACGACCCGTGGGTGGCGTCACGAACTATCTCCCAAAACAAACCACCCCCTTTTCACTCGTGGGCGAGGAGCGCTGCTCGAGTCCCCGGGTCCAGCCCACCGCTCGAGCCACTGAGCAGCAGCAGCAGCGGATCCGAGCGTGGCGAGCGCGTCCCCTCCGCCCGCGACATATAGCACATAGAATAACAATAAGCAATATTAGTGGGGGTCATGCCCAACTGCTTTGCAGAGGAGTAACACACAGCTCTTTCATCCCTCTTACAAGTTACTTGTGTAAAACTGCATTGGAGGACTGGTTTTATAGGTAACTGAGCCCTGGGCACAACAAGTTTAGTGTCACCTTCCTTTCTTACCCTCTATTGTCAGGCAGAATGTGGACACAGAAGGTATTTTTCTCTATTCTATTGCTAGACCCTTCTTAGTGACAGTTCCCCTAGGAAACAGGTACCTGTTTTGTACCCCCTAAAACCAGTACAAGACAATAGAAATCAATGAAACCTGAACATTGCATACACTGTAGTAAGAAAGAAGCTGAAGGTGAAATATCAGATTCATGGGATCCAGTTGTGTTGGCCATGAATTACTGTGCAGTGCTGGCTGAAGTGTAACTCGCGGAAAGCCACTTATACCTTTAGTGATACTTATCAAGACAAGTTTCTTATATTTTCCAGCGCGCCTCACCTGCTCACACAGCACAGTCCTAAAGCCAAAAGTCACACGTACTACACTTAAACACGTGTTGAAAAGTTTGCCAACTGCTCTAACATTTATACACAAGTGCTTACACGAATTGTTTTGGAGAACGTATTAATACTATTGTAATACTGAAAGTGGGGAGTGTTCCTCATTTGTCCGTGTCCTGTTATTAGTAGGAACACAATGGATGATATGAGAACATGGATTATAGGCTTAAATTATCTTATTATTTCACAATTTACCATTAAATCTAGCAACACACTGGATGCTGTATTGTAGACCATATACATGAAAATACTGCCTCAATACAAGGAAATGTAGGAGCAGCATATGTATGTTGGCAACAAAAGAACAAAGAATAGTAGTGATAGGAAAATAGGGTGGACCATGATAACTTCTGCAAGGCTGTCAGTGCCCTACCAAAGTAAGAGTAATATTCCATGATTTCTATGCCCATGGGGAAGAAGGCTAATGCACAAATTAGGAATAAGAGGAATGAGGCCACTGTGTATCCATGAACCAATAATAGGAATATCAGAATGAACGTTCTGTATTGGTTTGAAATGATAGAGTGCATTCGTAATAGCATTGAATATTGACGGCTTATCCATAAATTACATGATAATGTTTGATAATTCTCATCTGACCTTTAGTTTATCCAGCAATCATTACAATAAAGGGATGAGGGTTCTGCGATAACAGCATCATCTTCATTATTTACTGAATTAGCTCCTTACATTGTGTAAGGATTGTGGGTAAATCCTGATGAATCATCCTAAAGGTGCATTTACAGTGTCCAACATAAGTTCCTAGAAATGACTCTGTCCTGATAATTGGTCAGTGTAAACAGGCTGCAAATCACCTGACAAACAATCAAAACAGTTGTGAGGTGAAATGATCTCTTGCTAAAAATGTCATCTTTTTTGGCAGCACATCATCATTCTATGTAAACAAGATATGTGCTGCTGAGAAAAATGACTGTCTATGGGCACAGAACGATCTATCATGGATTGTTCTGTGCACATGGGAAGTGCAATCAGCCTGTCTGCAAATCATTCAGTGTAAACACACTCTAAAGAGAGTTGTTCAAATGTAGGAAGAACCTCTTTAAAGGGAACCTGTCACCAGATTTGGCGACTATACGCTGTGGCCACTGTGACACCCTGGTCTATTAGGTCGTCACAGGATATTGTGCAATCTGCCCTTCTGCATGATATCCACCTCCTTCTTGGTTACGGGTTCCTGACTTTTGGTGTCTAAGAACAAGCTAATCGAAATCCTAGAAACACTCTGCACCACACCCACCAGACACACCAATGGGTAGCCTGAAGGGAATAGGGCCGCCCACTTGGGGGGTTGGTTAGGCAGGGTCAGGAGTGTCAGGAGCAGTCAGACTCTCGTGAGGAGAGGTCACAAGTCAGTTGGAGGGTTCAGGAGCTGGGCTCCTTGTTACTACTAGGTGGCAGACAGTCTGGGCCTGGTAGGAGCTGGAACCCCGATCGCAGGGGATCGTGTCAAGGGGCACGGAACTGTCGAGGAGGGCACAGCCGGCAGCCTTGTGCCATCTCCGGGCAAGGGCCAGGGCACGATGGGGTACGTTGACCCTAGGCCGGGAAGTAGCTTCAAGCGTCCTGGTAATTCACCCGACGAGGGCGAAGTCTTCAGTAATCATTCTCCACTGGCTCCAAAATCAAGGGTACTAGCGCAATGAGGGGGATAGGACTTTCCCAATACATAGTCCAGAAAATCCCAAGCGTGAACCCTGAAAGCAATTTCACTCCGTTAGCCATACGGTTGAGCGGGACCCGACTAGTTCAATACTACCAGGGCCAACCGGTAAAGAAGGTGCCAAGGGAAAGGTCACAGGCTAACAAGCAACACCAACAGGCATGAGATCCAGGCGTGCTCCCTCCCTGCTGCAGCGGTGCTCAGAATTTCGGTTTACAAGTTGTTGGTGTCATCGTTATTGGACTGAGTGAGTACGCAGTGACCCTTTGCTCCCCAACGGCATCCCCTTATAACCATCACTGAGCCCCGGGACATTCCCCCTACCCACGGAGGGGTTAAACACCTAGCTGCCATTCCATCTCCACCGAGCGCTCCCAACAGCAGCGGTGGTACTCCACCTTACCACACACCATGGGTGGCGTCACTAACTCTAAACACAAAACCCCCTGTAAATACCCCCTTTTATTTTGAGTGGCCGCACGACCCCTCCCGGATTTGGAGACCCCTTGAGCCACCGCGGATCCGGATCTGAGCAGTCTTGGCTGCTGACGCTGGGGAGGTACACCACCACCAGTGGGCTGTTATATACAGCATTCTAGAATACTGTCTATAAGAGCCCAGGCCGCTGTGTAGAACATTAAATGGATGGGTGTCTCTGTTGTCAGGTACCGGCGCCTCCTCTTTCAGCCATCTTTGTTCTCCTCCTTCTTCTGAAGCCTGGGTGCATGACGCATCCTACGTTATGCACACTAGCTGGCACTGAGGTACTGCACAGGTGCACTTTGATCTGCAGGGCAGGGCAGGGCAGATCAAAGTATTGTAGTGCACACATCATGCACCCAGACTTCAGAAGAAGGAAGACAAAGATGGCCGAAAGAAGAGGCGCTGGTACAGAAGAACAGAGACACCCTTCTGACCAGTCTGCACCGCACCAACCGTTTAGGTGAGTATTATAAAGTGATTTTTACATTCTACACAGTGGCCTGGCCTCTTATATACAGCATTTTAGAATGCTGTATATAAGAGCTCACTGATGGTGGCTGCAGCTTATAGTTGCCAAATCTGGTGACAGGTTCCCTTTAAAGCCATGTTCACATGTTGAGTATTTGATCAGTGTTTTACATCAGTATTTGTAAGTCAAAAACATGATTGGAACAATCAAAGGAAAAGTATAATAGAAATATGAGCACCAATTCTGCATTTTTCACCCACTCCTGGTTTTGATTAAAAAATACTGACGTAAAATACTGACCAAATACTGAATGTGTGATTGTGGCCTTAAGCTGTACTATAAGGGTTGAGCATATAAATTAAGTACCATAAAGTACACAATCAAAATTGGGTTATTGCAGAATCTTTCCGATATAAATTACTGGTGTTAATATAAGGTCATATAAGGCAGTTTAATTCACCTATGTTATTTGTTGCTATGCAGATGTCCTATGAATGGAGGTGAATGGAACTTGCTTATTCAGGCTCCTGTAAAACACAAAACAATACCTTTTAATTTGGGTGACGTTACCATAGAACCATGCCTGGAGAGCACAACACTATTAAGTCACAGGTTCGGAGGACAACAATGCCCACAGGACCCTGAGCATTCACGACGTACAATGAAACACATTGCTGTTCCTCTTTTTACACTGTCCTTCATTTCTCAGTGATTGATGGCTCATGTCTATATCATGTATACACCAAAAATAAATATTCTTCATGGTCTGTCTCGAATATTATATCTTTCTTTAAACTGTGTTTTTTTGTTAGTTATCATTTCAAATACTAATATAATGATCTTTTTATTAATCAGGCAGCCTTTTCAGAGGTGACAGTGTAGTAGTGCACCTATGAGCCATTTATTGTGAGCAACTGATAAACAGAGCTATAGGTAGATACAAAATATTGTATAAGATAGTTCACAACAGTGCAGTAAGTTTACATTAAGAGAAGGGCTATCTAAAAAGGACCAGAAGGCCAAGTAGCACAAATAGGGTCTTATCTGGTTGAGAGGAAGAGGTTGATGCCCTGAGAGAGGCTCACCTTGAAAGGTTGTGACAGTCACAACTACTGCAATGGTGCAAAACACAGCTGCTGCAGCCTCACATGGAAGGTGAATTCAGGGTGGTTGTAGAAGGGTTAATGCCGCTGCCATGAATGAGAGGAAACTCCAAGAAAATTTCATGGGGATTTCATTAACAATGTGTTTCGGAGATATCATCTCCTTCATCAGGTAAAAATTACATTTTGACCTGATGAAGGGGATGATATATCCAAAACGCGTTGTTAATAAAATCACTATTAAATTTTCTTGGGTTTCTCATTCACGGCATTAACCCTTCTACAGCCATCCTGAATTAATTAAGACAAGACCTAGCGTATGAACTAAACACTGATAACACATCATGATACAATAATCAATCATATCAGGACTTGGTCCTGCTCGATTGACATCTCGGCATTGCCACATAGTTTCATGTATTTAGTTGTTTATTTGGTTTACTGTAAGTGGATGATTTAAGTATATCTCTATCTGACAATCCTTTCAGTCCATGAATGAAGTAAGAAAATGCTACAAATGGCTGCCGTATGATAAATACTTTGTCGAAGGACTTATTAAAACCTATGGTGCAGGATTTGTTCCTATAGTTTTTTATTCTATGGAGTGTTGATAATGACATGGTCTCCTAATTCTTGGCTTCAGCAGCCCTTCATGGTTTAAAGGGCTGAACTTAAGTCATCAAGACACTCATGTCTTCAACTGAAGTAGACTCGACAATCAGCTGATTACTGGCATTTGAAACCTCAGCGATCTGCTAATTTCATGAACTTGAAGTTGCAGGAAGTAATATAATTCCCCTGCAATGGAAAACTAGTATTACAAGCTGACAGTGTAGTATGTGGCCGGCTGAGGTCTGGTATTCTACTAATTTCTGAAGAGTCAGTTAGATGAGAAATCTGGAAACTTACTTTAAAAAAAATTCAAAACTGAAAACATGATGGACCAATTATTGAATATTTTTGCAAGCAGACACCAGTCTGGAATACTTTGTGATTTCGTTATTGTACATAACTATCATGATTTTGAAAATAATATGTTAAAAAGCATATTAAAAGGGTTTTTACTGCTATTATATTGATCATCAGTAGTGATGAGTGAAGACTACCATGCTCAGGTGCTCGGTACTCATAACTAGTGATGAGTGAAGACTACCATGCTCAGGTGCTCGATACTCGTAACTAGTGATGAGCGAGCACTACCATGCCCAGGTGCTCGATACCCGTAACTAGTGATAATGTTAGGACCAGGTGGACGGGCAGGCCCAGGAGGTGGATCCACTGGGCTGAACACCTCACCGAGGGCAAGGTGCCCGGTAGCCGCAGCACTACGGGTAGCAGGACAGTCCGTTCAGAGGAGTGGAGTGAAGAAGTCCCTGGGACCACGGAGTCTCTGAAGGTAGTCCGGGTGACGGAGCTCAGGTTCGGAGGCCGAGATGACGTCAGGCAGAATCCGGAACCAACGGAGCGAGAAGGTGGGTCACCACACGGATCCAGGGATCGGAGATGGTAGGAACTGACGGGATGGCAGACAGTCACAGTACGGGGTTCGGGAATCGTCAGGACCGGTGGGCGAGACAGGAGCGACTCTACAAGAGAGATAGGTAAGTATGGTACAAGACACAAGGAGACCTGACTCCTAGCTTAGCAAACACGAAGAACAGGCCCCGCCCACTTGGAAAGGATCCCCCTATATACCCTGTACCTGATTCTTCAATATCCTGTTGGAGGACACTGGCCCTTTAAGAGAGGGTCAATGACCGCGCGCGCGCCCTAATGCGCATGCGCGAGGCCCGGGTGCCAGAAGCCAGAGCAGGGAGCGGTGCACAGGAGGCAGGAGTGCCGGGCTGGATCAGAGTTGCCGACGGGCGCCGGGAGCGGGGACCGGGCTGCCTGGGGACCGCAGGTGATGGGGCATGGAGGTTGTGGAGCGGGGGACGCGTGGCAGGGGAGCCGGTGAGCAAGGCAGGGGAGCCGGGGAACATGGCAGGGGAGCCGGGGAGCATGGCCGAGGAGCCGGGGAGCGTGACAGATAACCACTACCATGCTCGGGTGTTCAGTACTTGTAACTAGTGATGAGTGGGCACTACCATGCTCCGATGCTCGGTACTCGTAACTAGTGATGAGCGAGCACTACCATGCCCAGGTGCTCGATACTTGTAACTAGTGATAACCACTACCATGCTCGGGTGTTCAGTACTTGTAACTAGTGATGAGTGGGCACTACCATGCTCAGGTGCTCGATACTCGTAACTAGTGATAAGCACTACCATGCTCGGGTGCTCAGTACTTGTAACTAGTGATGAGCAAACGCTACCATGCTCGGGTGCTCAGTACTTGTAACTAGTGATGAGCGAGCACTACCATGCTCGTGTGCTCGGTACTCGTAACTAGTGATGAGCGAGCACTACCATGCTCGGGTGCTCGATACTCGTAACTAGTGATAAGCACTACCATGCTCAGGTGCTCGGTACTCATAAACAGCATTTTGGCCCTTGTACGAGCACGACTTGTTTACCAAATATAATGGAAGTCTATGGGGAACGTGTAGACCTTCCGTAAGAATGCTGGAGTTCCCCATAGACTTGCATTATACTCAGTAGACGAGTCAAGCCGCGTCAAAATGCGCAATACAAGTGCTAAGAATGCAAACATGGTACTGCTCGCTCATCACTAATCATCAGGATCAGATGAGTGAGGATCTAACACCCCCACCGATTAGCCGTCACTTGCTCTTGCAGTGGTGGGATGTACATAATGTACTGAGTAGACCAACACAGCTCTGTTCCCTACTGATTGGCTGCTGCCGGGTACAGCAGATGTACAGCAGATCCACAGTACTCGGCATTGGCACTAAACATTGTGATGTATCAACAGCCTTCTGCTCTATAGGCTGATTACATCCAGCTATGAGTAGACCTGGTAACAGCTGAACGGTGCTGTCTGACACCAGGCACCCACACCTGAAGAAAGGTCATTAATATACTGGTAGCAGAAAACCCTTTTAATGTAGTATATAATTTGTGATAGTAATGGCAGGTCTATTTAGGTAGTTTATTTTGTGTAAATGTTTATGCTATAATTTTTATTAGATAGCTTTGTGTCATGTCACATGTTAACAAATATTAGATACATACACCACCAGTAGTAGTGAAGTAGTGCCCCAGAATAAGAGAATATCCTCATAATGTGAACCCAGCACCAATTGACCTTCACTACTAGACTTTTTTGATAGCAACAAACTATAGCTACTTTTGTCATATTCTATAGATCAAGTATTTGTAATTCACCAGATACCAAACAAACAAGTTACTTTAATTCTGTGATCCAACTATCAAATTACTAGAGTCTCTTCCTTTCTTCTGACTCCTAATTAAAAGGGTATTCCCATCTCCAAGATCCTATTCCTATATATAGTAGGGGTAATAATAATATTAGCAAATACTTTCAAATAGAAATGTAGTATAGTTTTTCTTATATAGCCATGTCTCTTACCTCATGTGCAGGACATTGCAGCTTAGTTATCCATGGTTACGACCAGACAAAACTAACTACATGAGTGGAATTAATCATGGATACCAAAGCTGCAATGCCCTGCACATGAGGTAAGAGACATAACTAATCAGGAGAACTATACTACATTTCTAATTGGAGGTATTTGGTAATATTGTTAATAATAATAATAGTAATAATAATAATCCCATTACATATTGATATAGGATCTTGAAGATGGGAATATCCCTTTTACTAACATTAAAACCTATAGCTAAACAACAAAAAGAAGACACACAAGTTCCAGCCAGAGACCAATTTTGCTAATTTAAAAAAGGTACCATAAATGTACATACTACTGATTTCATATATGAAATAATTCCTATTTATTTCTATTTTAGATTTTTTTCATCTTATTCTCTTGCCTGGAAACATTTTCAGAATCTCTTTCAGATTATTGTTTTATATTAATGTTTTTTGCCTTTCGTTGCTATTGTAAAGTTCTTTCTATCACATTGGTTAAATATTCTCAGTCTTGATCTGTTTCACAAATGATTTCCTGTAATGCGTTTTATGCTTATACTATCTTCGGGAACTTCTGTTTGCCAAGAGCCAATCTTATTTGTGCAGGATTTTCTGCCTTGAGGTTGAGAAAACAACTATGTCATTAAGGCAAATAACAGAGGAGTGCAAGTGCAAATACAATGGAATTATACCAATTAAAAGATAAATAAGGGTCAAGACAATGGCTGTCTGAAATAAGGAGAGTCAGAGTGTAAATTGCACAGTATAGCATTACTTACTCTAATTTGATAATTATATCATAATAAGTTATAAATAATGCGCTTATATAGGAATGGTACAATTTAATCAGGGTTATTCACAAATGTAGCCAATATGGCGTCTCCGATACTGGAGTTGGGGGGGTCTTTGCACCCATTTTACTACCTGATAAATATATCATCCTATTAATTAATTATTATGGAAGCCTAATTATTAGAGGCTCTAGGTTCGCCTGTGGATTTTGATTTAGGTACGCCTTTTTGCTTTTTGCTAAGAGAACATAAAAGTTAGTGTTTGGATGATGAGGGCTTACATCGGGAAGGTGACGCTAGGTGGTCTGGGTTCCTCCTACAAGAATGAAGCCTTTGTCTATTTTTGAGAGGTAAGTTACTAAATCTGGACACTATATGGAAGGATACCCAATATTAGCTTTGCATCTTACAATTACTTTTGGATATACTATGAAGCTACACGTGCTGTGATAGTTTTAAAAGAGATCCATTAAACCCATAATTTGCTGTAATTTGTTACAAAACTGTTTCAAAAAAGATTGTAAACCTGGATTAGTTGTAAGTATAGGAGTAAATTGTCTAATTACCTGTAAATATCCGGCTGCACAATCCACTAAGCAGCTATTAGCATTGCATGTGACATATGAGAAGCCCTGTACCTTCTCCAGCAGCATGTGGATGCCTCCTCTGCTTCAGGGGCCTGCCGGACTCGCACGGTCACCTCTATAGAGCTCTGTTTGCATTCATGTCTCCGTCTTATTGAGGCTATGTTGCTTGGTTACAATTTTCTTGACAACAGCAGGACAACCCCCTCCTCCCCACTAAGTGCCAGCGACATGCGTTTTGACATTGGCAAAATTCCTTTTTTAACTTTCCGATTGTTTAACAATTCAATACTTTAACTAATGCACTTACCATCCATTATTGTCAACTAAGGGCCTAAAAGAAGATCAGGTCTTAGAACTTGTATTTTGAGAAAACACTGAAAATCCAGCTTTTATCATTTACAATCTTAAAGAGATCCTATCTCCAAGATCTTATCCTATCCCAATATGTAGTAGTCGTAGTAATAATAATAATAATTATATTAGCAAATACCTCCAATTAGAAATGTAGTATAGTTCTCCTGTGTTAGCTCTATTCTCCTCTTACCTCATGTGCTGGGCATTGAAGCTTAGGTATCCATGGTTACGACCATGAGCAACTAAATATCTGTCATTCTATTAGTGAACTAAACCATGGATACCTAAGGTGTAATGCCCTGCACATGAGGTAAGAGACATAGGTAATCCGAACTATACTACATTTCTAATTGGAGTCATTTGCTAATATTATTATAATTACGCCTACTGCATATTGGGATTTGATCTTGGAAATGGGAATAATTAAACTAGAAAATCTCAATTGTCCTGTGCCCCCCACCGAGCTGGTCATCTCGGAGGCCGCACATGCAGTTTTTGTTAAATCACTGGCGGATGCAGCTTGTCTTAGGGCCATTTCACACATCTGGCATTTTGCCGGATAACCGGATCCTGTGTGGCGCCCCTGACCTGCTCAGGCACCACTGAGTACTGCACCCATGCTGGGGGCAGTAAAAGCAGGTAATCCAGAAGGCTGACCGAGGTGTGACTACACAGGCGCATAGTAATCAGGTCTCACACATCTACCTTTGAGGGACCCCTAGGGAATCTGTTCACTCAAGGGGTGTAGTAGAGAGCCTGGTTGCTAGGTTGCGTAGGCAAGCACAAGGGGAAGGGATTAGTGAGCCAGTCTGAAGTGGAGCTCAGGGAGAGCAGACGCAAAGAGGAGACCTGAGGCTGCCACTAGTCACACATCATACATGCAGTGACTACCGACGGGGGAGATCGGTCACCTGGTAGTGCCACCCGAAATCTACCCAAGGCTAGAGAAAGCAAAGGGGTGGCAGAGTAATGGGACTGTCAGGGAGGTAGCAGGCCCAAAAGAGTAACAGGTCCCAGTGCAGAGATTTATTCAATTTTCTTCTGCCAAACCTCCCGGTGGGGGCACTTCAGACCCACACCATACCACCACAGAGTCCGCAGCCACGAAGCAAAGAAAGGGCCCATAGTTCACAGGAGGCAAGCAGCCAGAGTGACCTGGTCCAGGCTACAAGCAAACGGGCCAAAAGAAGTGTGACGCCCTGGCAAAGCCAGGTTGTCACAGAAAGAGTTAATCCTCCTTGGTAATCTGATCCCACACTGATGCAGCAAGACAAACCACATCCCCCAGGGTAGGAGAAAAGCAGAGCAGAGAGTGTTTGGAGAGGAGACAGAACAGGAGCCTGGAGCTGCAGCTCCCAGGCTGATAGCAAAGCGTGCTCCGAGAGGGCCGGGACAGGCTGTAGTGAGGAAGGGGCCAAAGGTAGCCGGAGCAGGGCGGTGGCCCCTCGGTACCTGGGTACCCGGATCACTACAGGGGAGTGGATTCCCCGTTCCCGGCTGAGGAGAAAGAGGAAGAGAGTGGAGAGAAAGGCACCTGGCTGCAGGGAAAGAACAACAAGGGCTGCTGCACCGTGTGTGGGACACTAACACCCCCGTACCGAAGGCTGCGGACACCGGCAATTCCTAGTTTACCAGTGACTCCGTGTGACTTACTTGTGAGTACGCCCGTGCCCTCGGGCACTGCACTGCAGCACTGCGCCCTGCTCCCTGCTTACCCCATCACCGGGCCCCGGGACAACCAACCCCCCTACCCACGGAGGGGAGAAATAACATCTAGCTGCTCCATATCATCGCTCCCGGGATCCCCGTCCAGAGCAGCGGTGGTGTTCCACAATCACCACAACCGTGGGTGGCGTCACGGACAATCTCCCTTAACAAAACCCCTTTTACTGTGGAGCCTGGGATCACAGACCGGGTCACGCCACCGTGATACCCACAGAAGTGACTCTGTGGCCCGGATCTGAGTACCCCTGGTCCCCGGGCGACACATTTGGCGTCACGAACAGGATCGAACCCATCCAGTTACCTGGAGGAAGTGCGCCTTGTTCTGGACTGTCAGCGGTGATCCGCTGCAAAGTTTTTAAAGTCGCCATCTTTGCCGCCATTTTGGGTGCGAAAATCTCCCGCCCAGCACCTTCTTCCCCAAGCGTTGGGCGCGAAAAAGAGGCTCTGCCCCCTGAGAACGCGGGCGGAAGTGAAGCTCCGGAGGACTGGAAGCGAAAGGGAAACTTTAAAAGTTGCTGGAAGGACTGCTCCCGAGTACCAAGGGGGAGCAGTAGGAAGGAACTGCAGTTCATGTGACCAGGACTGTAAAGGCAGGGACGCCAGGACTTTGCCTAATTCCGTTCCTGGACAAGCAGTAGCCGCAACCCAGATGACATCTGACCCGGCTCCGGCAGTCCGCCCAGCCGCCACGGTGATGACGTCGGCTCCGGCAGTCCGCCCGGCCGCAACGGAGGTGGCACCCGATTGGAAGTCTGCCCCAGATGTGGCGCCAGCCGCTCCCAGGTACCCCGTCACGGCTGTGGAGCAGCCGGAGTGCACCTGCAGAGAGGAGGAGCAGGCCAGTGAGAGATGGAGCCCTTGGCAGTTAGCGAGGCCGGTTGTAGCTGGCGCCGAGGGCATCCAAGTGGGCCTGGCTTCTGAGCAGTAGGCAGAGCACGGAACCCGTGCCCCGTACTGGGAGTGGCGGCAGCGGCAGCGGTAGTGGAGCATGGACAGCTACCTACAAGTTAAAAAGTTGACTGTTTTATGGACTGTCACCCCTGTTGAACGCCCTCAAGTTCAGGAGGAGGCCATCTGCTCCGCAGGTGTGGGGTGGCAGAACGGTTTAAAGTTTTAGAAAACGTACCTCCCGATGTGGGAAGATGTATGATTGTAATGTGTTTATTTTTCCTTTTTCCAGTTTTAATAAATGTTGGTGCCTAGACGGCCCGAGGACGGGCCGTGTTTTACCAAGGGGGTGTGTGACGCCCTGGCAAAGCCAGGTTGTCACAGAAAGAGTTAATCCTCCTTGGTAATCTGATCCCACACCGATGCAGCAAGACAAACCACATCCCCCAGGGTAGGAGAAAAGCAGAGCAGAGAGTGTTTGGAGAGGAGACAGAACAGGAGCCTGGAGCTGCAGCTCCCAGGCTGATAGCAAAGCGTGCTCCGAGAGGGCCGGGACAGGCTGTAGTGAGGAAGGGGCCAGAGGTAGCCGGAGCAGGGCGGTGGCCCCTCGGTACCTGGGTACCCGGATCACTACAGGGGAGTGGATTCCCCGTTCCCGGCTGAGGAGAAAGAGGAAGAGAGTGGAGAGAAAGGCACCTGGCTGCAGGGAAAGAACAACAAGGGCTGCTGCACCGTGTGTGGGACACTAACACCCCCGTACCGAAGGCTGCGGACACCGGCAATTCCTAGTTTACCAGTGACTCCGTGTGACTTACTTGTGAGTACGCCCGTGCCCTCGGGCACTGCACCGCAGCACTGCGCCCTGCTCCCTGCTTACCCCATCACCGGGCCCCGGGACAACCAACCCCCCTACCCACGGAGGGGAGAAATAACATCTAGCTGCTCCATATCATCGCTCCCGGGATCCCCGTCCAGAGCAGCGGTGGTGTTCCACAATCACCACAACCGTGGGTGGCGTCACGGACAATCTCCCTTAACAAAACCCCTTTTACTGTGGAGCCTGGGATCACAGACCGGGTCACGCCACCGTGATACCCACAGAAGTGACTCTGTGGCCCGTATCTGAGTACCCCTGGTCCCCGGGCGACACAGAAGGGGTTCCACACACTTACACAGGGCCCTGGGGCTTGCCTCACTCTCGGGAGGCCACTACAACTGACTGCACCCGCCATCAGCCCCAGGCACCCCTTAATCTGCAGTGGCTGTCACCCTGACTGCAATACCGAGAGTGGCGTCGCGAAAATCCTAAAGAGAAGGTTCCCAACCTGTAACCAGACTGTTCCTCCACGTGGAGTCCCTGAAGGTAATGCACCGACACAACACCTGTGGGGCTTCACATCTTCACACTCCAGTACAGTGCAATACAGTACAATGGCATTACGGCAAGTACCGGACAGATACTGTCATGTGACCGGAGCATGTGACCGGAGCTTGCTGTGATGCCATTGTACAGTATTAACACTGTACTGGAGTGTGCCGGAACCGGTAATCCGGTGAAATGCTGGATGTGTGAAACGGCCCTTATAGATCAGGATGCGGCTGCCTGATCCTGCAGCGCGTGTTAGCAAAAATGGCTCGGCATGTCACCTCTGACTCGCATGTGATAGGTTTGCCATCTCTGGCCTATAATCTAAAATGACAAAACTGATAGCACTTCCTAATGGACAAGTGTGAACAGGTGCAAACTGAACATGAAATATACTCTAACAAATATATATCTGCACTCTGAGAAACTAAGTTAAGCAAGCATTGAATATAGGACTTTGGACATGCATTACTGCTATGGGGAAAAAAGAAAAATTGTGACACATTATTATTATTTATAGTTGCTGATCCAGCTGTCAGTTTCACTTTAAATATAATGCCTTGCTAGAAAATTCATTATCAAATATGCTACATCTGTGACAATAGGAGCTGATAAAGAAGCTCATCTTCCATTGTTTCTAGAAGCTCATCTTCCATCTTCCTCTGAGGAACCTGGAGTGGTCACACATTACATGAAAACACTTTAGATTACAATTAGTGCTGTGTAATGCTTATTTTTCCAACAGGGATAATGAACAACTCCTGCGTAATATCCCCTACAATCTTCAATTAATTACTGGCTTACAGCCGTCTAAAGCTGGCTATACACATTCGAGGGTTGTCGGCTGTCAACCAGCTCTTTCGATTCCTCCATGCAGTTGAACAATTGGCTGAACTTTCAGGACTTTTAGCTGGGAGCAGTTGTGCATCATCTGACAGCAGCCATATCTCCCAACTTTTGATGAAAGGAGAGGAAGATAAAGTCTGCTGCACGCGGTGCATGCCAAGGCAAGTTTTGACCATGCCCCTAGCCACACCCATTTGACTGTAAGGATCATTCAGCAGATACTGTGGACTGTTCATTCATAGTCATAGCAGCCAGAATTTTCTTTTTAAGTGTTTTTAAGAGTTTTTACAGTACAGAAAAGATTTTTCCATGCATTTTATTAAGCTCCACATTGAAACCTCTAGAGAAAAAAAAGCACCAAAATCGCAGAGTTCAGCTGCATCTTTTGAAGGAATCACATCCACTTGACAATTAAACACAGCAGAATACTGTATATGTGCAAAAACAAACATGAGAAAAAAATGCAGCATTTACGTTACATGTGAACATGAACTAAATGTCCAAGCAAAGTGGATGTGACATCATGAAAGCTCAGCTCCTGGTACGTCTAAAGACTAGAGTTGAGCGCGGTTTGTGGTTCGTGGTTCTCCAGTTTGCGGTTCGAGTGATTTTGGGGGGTGTTTTAGATAGAACTAGAATTCGAGCTTTTTGCTAAAAGTTCGTTAGCTCGAGATTCGTTCGAGAACAGTTCTATCAGCAAAAAGCCTAGCTAATTACTAGCTGGCTTTTCACTGTAATAATGTGAGTCACTCTGTGATTCACACTATTATCAAATTTCAGCGTATAGTGTGCGGGGGCTGCGCGTTTAGACCACTGCTGCTGGGATAATGGCGATTGCCATTTTTTTTTCTTCCTTCCCTAAGCGCGCATGTAGTGGGGCGGGCCAGCATGTCAGCCAATCCCAGACACACACACGGCTAAGTGTACTTTTTGCCAGAGAAGCAAGGGCATGTGTCATAGGCTGTCCATGTCACATGTCCTTGCATTATAAAAACGGACATTTTCCCCCAGCACGTCATTATCTGCCTTCTGCGTCTGGGTGTCAGTCACCGCTCACGCAGCTCATGTCGCCGATCCTGCTGTGTACGCGATACACACAGCGCTCTACTCATTAGGGACAGAAGTATATTTCAGCCCTTTTAAGAGCTAATTACAGCTGGCTCAGAGCCATAGGTGACAGTCAGGTCAGTGGAAATGCTTTTTGCAGCTTCAGATAACAGTGTCTGTGTACCTAAGCTCAGGGAATCCCTTGCTGCATTTCACCATTAGGAGGGATAGAAAGTGAGGCTTCCTTTCCTCTACACTGACCCACAACCCGGCCACTGTACCCTCCTGCCTTTTTTTGCAAAGCCATTTTAATTGCAGAGTGCTGCCAGTTAGTGGCAACCAAAAAGTGGCTGTTGTACTCCATTATTGTGCCACTTGTGCCAAGCAAGTCCCACCACCTCTGCATTCTCCCCTCCTGCACATTTTTGCAAAGCCATTTTAATTGAGAAGAGTGCTGGCAGTTTTACTAAGCTATTATAATAGCAAACACTGAGGAAACTTAGTGGCATCCTAAAAGTGGCTGTTGTGCTCCATTATTGTCCCACTGGTGCCAAGCAATTTCCAGCACCTCTGCATTACACCCTCCTGCTCATTTTTAATAAGCTATTATAATAGCAAAAAATGCTGAAAGTTAGTGGCATCCAAAAAGTGTCTGTTGTACTCCATTAGTGTCCCACTGGTGCCAAGCAATTTCCAGCACCTCTGCATTGCACCCTCCTGCTCATTTTTAATAGGCTATTATAATAGCAAAAAATGCTGAACGTTAGTGGCATCCAAAAAGTGACTGTTGTACTCCATTTGTGTCCCACTGGTGCCAAGCAATTTACAGCACCTCTGCATTACACCCTCCTACTCATTTTTAATAAGCTATTATAATAGCAAAAAATGCTGAAAGTTAGTGGCATCCAAAAAGTTACTGTTGTACTCCATTTGTGTCCCACTGGTGCCAAGCAATTTACAGCACCTCTGCATTACACCCTCCTACTCATTTTTAATAAGCTATTATAATAACAAAAAATGCTGAAAGTTAGTGGCATCCAAAAAGTGGCTGTTGTACTCCATTTGTGTTCCACTGGTGCCAAGCAATTTCCAGCACCTCTGCATTACACCCTCCTGCTATTTTTTAATAAGCTATTATAATAGCAAAAAATGCTGAAAGTTAGTGGCATCCAAAAAGTGGCTGTTGGACTCCATTTGTGTCCCACTGGTGCCAAGCAATTTCCAGCACCTCTGCGTTACATCATCCTGCTGATTTTTAATAAGCTATTATAATAGAAAAAAATGCTGAAACTTAGTGGCATCCAAAAAGTCGCTGTTGTACTCCATTTGTGTCCCACTGGTGCCAAGCAATTTCCAGCACCTCTGCATTGCACCCTCCCGCTCATTTTTAATAAGCTATTATAATAGCAAAAAATGCTGAAAGTTAGTGGCATCCAAAAAGTGGCTGTTGTACCCAATTAGTGTGCCACTGGTGCCAAGCAATTTCCAGCACCTCTGCATTGCACCCTCCTGCTCATTTTTAATAAGCTATTATAATAGAAAAAAATGCTGAAAGTTAGTGGCATCCAAAAAGTGACTGTTGTACTCCATTTGTGTCCCACTGGTGCCAAGCAATTTACAGCACCTCTGCATTACACCCTCCTGCTCATTTTTAATAAGCTATTATAATAACAAAAAATGCTGAAAGTTAGTGGCATCCAAAAAGTGGCTGTTGTACTCCATTTGTGTTCCACTGGTGCCAAGCAATTTCCAGCACCTCTGCATTACACCCTCCTGCTATTTTTTAATAAGCTATTATAATAGCAAAAAATGCTGAAAGTTAGTGGCATCCAAAAAGTGGCTGTTGGACTCCATTTGTGTCCCACTGGTGCCAAGCAATTTCCAGCACCTCTGTATTACACCTTCCTGCTATTTTTTAATAAGCTATTATAATAGCAAAAAATGCTGAAAGTTAGTGGCATCCAAAAAGTGGCTGTTGGACTCCATTTGTGCCCCACTGGTGCCAAGCAATTTCCAGCACCTCTGCGTTACATCCTCCTGCTGATTTTTAATAAGCTATTATAATAGAAAAAAATGCTGAAACTTAGTGGCATCCAAAAAGTCGCTGTTGTACTCCATTTGTGTCCCACTGGTGCCAAGCAATTTCCAGCACCTCTGCATTGCACCCTCCTGCTCATTTTTAATAAGCTATTATAATAGAAAAAAATGCTGAAACTTAGTGGCATCCAAAAAGTGGCTGTTGTACTCCATTTGTGCCCCACTGGTGCCAAGCAATTTCCAGCACCTCTGCGTTACATCCTCCTGCTGATTTTTAATAAGCTATTATAATAGAAAAAAATGCTGAAACTTAGTGGCATCCAAAAAGTGGCTGTTGTACTCCATTTGTGTCCCACTGGTGCCAAGCTATTTCCAGCACCTCTGCATTGCACCCTCCTGCTCATTTTTAATAAGGTATTATAATAGCAAAAAATGCTGAAAGTTAGTGGCATCCAAAAAGTGGCTGTTGTACTCCATTTGGGTCCCACTGGTGCCAAGCTATTTCCAGCACCTCTGCATTGCACCCTCCTGCTCATTTTTAATAAGGTATTATAATAGCAAAAAATGCTGAAAGTTAGTGGCATCCAAAAAGTGGCTGTTGGACTCCATTTGTGTCCCACTGGTGCCAAGCAATTTCCAGCACCTCTGCATTACACCCTCCTGCTCACTTTGCTACGCAAATTTTATAGCAAACTCAGGGAATTCCTTGCTGCATTTCATCATTAGGAGGGATAGAAAGTGAGGCTTCTTTTACTGTCCTGGTACCCACAGAACACGGCAACTGTACCCACCTGCCCCCTTTTGCCACGCTATTTAATTTGCCCAAAGAGCTGACTCTTTTTCTGCCATCCTAAAATTGTCTGGAATACTAAGTTAGTGTTCCTTTGCTGCCAAGCAAGGTACAACATATGTGCATTCTACACACCTTCCATTTCTGGAACGCAATTATTAACTGCAGGTAGTCCAGCCAATCTTTGATGAAGGTGCAGGTGTGGATATAATGTTGCCTTCATCCAATGGTGGTTCTCTCGATGTCTGACAGCTCAACAATACCATCTGTTTCCACTTCCAAAACAAGTGACGACCTGCCAATCACACTCCCGCTTACAGGTAACGGGGTGGAAGTTCAGTGTGAAAAAGCATGTGTGACTGCTATCCCCACAGTCACAGAGGATGAAGAGCACGCAGATGCACTTGATGGGGCAGGCGGTGGTTGCACAGCCCCGCTAGGCTGCATTGTAGCACAGTGAAATTCCCATTGCGACTTATGCTTCATTTTAAAACCTGCTTTACACGTTGCAATTTCGCATACGATATCGTATGCGATTTACAACGCCCCCATCGTATGTGTGGCACGTTCAATTTGTTGAACGTGCCGCACAAACGATTAACCCCCATCACACGTACTTACCTTCCATACGACCTCGATGTGGGCAGCGAACGTCCACTTCCTGGAGTGGTAGGGACGTTCGGCGTCACATCGACGTCACGCGGCAGCCGGCCAATAGAAGCGGAGGGGCGGAGGTGAGCGGGACGTAAACATCCCACCCACCTCCTTCCTTTCGCATTGTGGGCCGGGAGCAGCAGGACATAGGTAAGATCTGTTCATCGTTCCCGGGGTGTCACACACTGCAATGTGTGCTACCCCGGGTACGATGAACAATCTGACGTGCAATTCTAGAGAAAGGCACAATGTGTATGCGATGAACGTTTTAACGTTCAATCGCAAGTACCTGTCACACACTGCAATGTACCTTACAATGCCGGATGTGCGTCACTTACGACGTGACCCCGCCGACACATTGTAAGATACATTGCAGCATGTAAAGCGGGCTTAAGTCTTGTACTTGGTGGGCTCCCCAGTATGCAGCAAAACCACGCAACAGGAAAAGCACTCTAGGCAATTGGGTTGATAAATGATTGTTTAACTTTCCCAAAACAAACAATAAGAACCATGCATAAAATTGAAATAATAGAACAATCTTTTCAGTTGCCTACTACCTGCTAATCCCTCTGCATAGCAGAAGTAATTGTGTGTTTGTGTGTGTGTGTGTGTGTGTGTGCGAACACGAATTACCAGTGACGCATCACAAGAGCTTCAAAGTTATGTACCTAAACATAGACAAAACACCCCCCCCTGAATACCCTTGTTAGCTGAAGCCTCACAGATAAGGCAGATGATAACAGTGTGAATGCAAACCACACAGCTCTGCAACACAGTCATGGAAATCCTGAAAAGCAACAGTCAATGCAAACATGTGTCACTGTCCCCCTATGATTTAAACTGTACGCGACAATTTCACAGTGCAGAGGCAGCAAGTCTCATTGTCTATATAGTCGGCCTACCCAGATCAGATACAGTTAGGTCCAGAAATATTTGGACAGTGACACAATTTTCGCGAGTTGGGCTCTGCATGCCACCACATTGGATTTGAAATGAAACCTCTCTAACAGAATTCAAGTGCAGATTGTAACGTTTAATTTGAAGGTTTAAACAAAAATATCTGATAGAAATTGTAGGAATTGTACACATTTCTTTACAAACACTCCACATTTTAGGAGGTCAAAAGTAATTGGACAAATAAACCAAACCCAAACAAAATATTTTTATTTTCAATATTTTGTTGCGAATCCTTTGGAGGCAATCACTGCCTTAAGTCTGGAACCCATGGACATTACCAAACGCTGGGTTTCCTCCTTCTTAATGCTTTGCCAGGCCTTTACAGCCGCAGCCTTCAGGTCTTGCTTGTTTGTGGGTCTTTCCGTCTTAAGTCTGGATTTGAGCAAGTGAAATGCATGCTCAATTGGGTTAAGATCTGGTGATTGACTTAGCCATTGCAGAATGTTCCACTTTTTTGCACTCATGAACTCCTGGGTAGCTTTGGCTGTATGTTTGGGGTCATTGTCCATCTGTACTATGAAGCGCCGTCCGATCAACTTTGCGGCATTTGGCTGAATCTGGGCTGAAAGTATATCCTGGTACACTTCAGAATTCATCCGGCTACTCTTGTCTGCTGTTATGTCATCAATAAACACAAGTGACCCAGTGCCATTGAAAGCCATGCATGCCCATGCCATCACGTTGCCTCCACCATGTTTTACAGAGGATGTGGTGTGCCTTGGATCATGTGCCATTCCCTTTCTTCTCCAAACTTTTTTCTTCCCATCATTCTGGTACAGGTTGATCTTTGTCTCATCTGTCCATAGAATACTTTTCCAGAACTGAGCTGGCTTCATGAGGTGTTTTTCAGCAAATTTAACTCTGGCCTGTCTAGTTTTGGAATTGATGAATGGTTTGCCTCTAGATGTGAACCCTTTGTATTTACTTTCATGGAGTCTTCTCTTTACTGTTGACTTAGAGACAGATACACCTACTTCACTGAGAGTGTTCTGAACTTCAGTTGATGTTGTGAACGGGTTCTTCTTCACCAAAGAAAGTATGCGGCGATCATCCACCACTGTTGTCATCCGTGGACGCCCAGGCCTTTTTGAGTTCCCAAGCTCACCAGTCAATTCCTTTTTTCTCAGAATGTACCCAACTGTTGATTTTGCTACTCCAAGCATGTCTGCTATCTCTCTGATGGATTTTTTCTTTTTTTTCAGCCTCAGGATGTTCTGCTTCACCTCAATTGAGAGTTCCTTAGACCGCATGTTGTCTGGTCACAGCAACAGCTTCCAAATGCAAAACCACACACCTGTAATCAACCCCAGACATTTTAACTACTTCATTGATTACAGGTTAACGAGGGAGACGCCTTCAGAGTTGATTGCAGCCCTTAGAGTCCCTTGTCCAATTACTTTTGGTCCCTTGAAAAAGAGGAGGCCATGCATTACAGAGCTATGATTCCTAAACCCTTTCTCCGATTTGCATGTGAAAACTCTCATATTGCAGCTGGGAGTGTGCACTTTCAGCCCATATTATATATATAATTGTATTTCTGAACATGTTTTTGTAAACAGCTAAAATAACAAAACTTGTGTCACTGTCCAAATATTTCTGGACCTAACTGTATGTGTTTTGCTAATAAAACAAAGTGTTGCGTGCACGCATTACTGTCTGGGCACAGCCTTCCGTACCCGGGTACTGTGATGTCCAGTTGCCATAAATACAGACTTTACGCTCCTCTCATGGTAAATAGTATAGACAGCACCGGAAGAATGTTGGTCTGTGGCACAGGATGCTGCTCACTGGCGTTACGGTCCTCCTCACCAAACTCCAACACGACTCCCCTCAGAATTGAACGAAGTTTGCATGCAATGAATGGCAAATAAGCATGTTGCATTGACAGTGGCTAAAGCTGAGCAATACATCCTCAAACTATTAATTCATATCCATGTGACACTTCATGGTGGAAGTACTCAAAGTTGTGAGTTTTTGCCTTCTACTTAGAGATTGTTACAGATTACATGACTTGGGTGATCCTTTGCTATGTCCAAAAAGTCCCAGGCTAGGCAAGGCTTACAGCCCATGTGACCTGCATAGCCAACATGACTTATGCTCAGAGGCAGAGTTGTGGCCGAGGATTCAGTTGTTGACGTGCTTCCAGTACTTTGTCTCTGTCCAGGAAGACACAAACTCGTCGTCAGTAGCATCCTCCTCCACCTCCTCTGCTGACGTCATCGACTGGCTGACTTTGGTTTGACAGTAAGTGGGGTCTCCAACCTCATCATCACCCTGTGTGTTTTCATTCCCCTCATCCTGAGTCCTCCGTGACAACCTCTTCCTGCCCTGACCAAATAGCAAAGTTGTCGTTACAATCAGGTATCTGAGTCTCCTCATCATGTTTTTCATTGTCTCCACCAGGATGATGTACGGTTTGGAAATGAGGGTGTACATTATGCTCAGCACCTTCTTCATCGGGGCCTGGATCCGATTCACAAAGCTTCTGGCCATCTGTGCAGATCATTTCCCCTGTCTCCTGGAACTCGCTGCCTCAACACGTCAGATTATCTGCTACACCCGCAAGCTTCAAACTGAACCTGAAAACTCATCTGTTCAGAAATGACTATAACCTTCAATGACCCCACCACCATGCGGAGCTGCCGCCCAACCTACACCCCACCTACTGTCTCCTCCCCAAAATACTTTACAATGTAATCCCGCAAGGGCTGGGCCCTCTTCCCTCGGTACCAGTCAGTCTATTGTTATTTGTATATGTATTGTGTATGTAACCCCCTTCTCATGTACAGCACCATGGAATCAATGGTGATCTATAAATAAATAATAATAATAATAACTTCTTTGTCTGTACTCACTGCAGCTTTGGAGCAGACCTCTGATTCACAGGCTATAGTGTGACTGAACAGCTCTGCAGACTCAACCATCTTTGTTACCCCATACTCAGCAGGGCTGGTGGAAACTTGTGAGCTGTTAGGAAGCAAGTGCGATTTGGTTGACACCACAGTGGAATGGAGTATTTGTGATATTGAACTTGAGGTGGAGGAGAGGCCACTTTATGGCACACTTGAGATCCATTGAATCAGCTGCTGTTTTAGTGCCTCATCTACATTTGTTAGCGATGGTCGTGTCCATGAAAAAAGGATCATATCTGATTATCCACGGGAAGAAGTGCACCTGTTATTTTGGCTGTTATTTGTTTTTACGAATCGGTGCCGCCGTAAACGCAAGCAACCTGCTGCGGTTCCAGTTGCGCCCAGGCGTCAGCTGCCATTTAGGGCTGTGCCTCGGGTTGTCCAGCTGGCTGCTTTCTCCTCCACGTCTAAGTGTGGAGAGGCGGCTAGTGCGCATGCGTCTGCCGATTTACCCCAGCCGCAGCCTAACTCCAGTGTTTCGCCTACTGAGTATGCTCAGCCTGACTGTGCCATTCCTGAGGCTGTCTTCATTTCGGGATACAGCGCATGCTCATTTGGACTGTGCCTGAGTCATTCTGCGACCTGTGGTTCCACACACTTACACAGGGCCCTGGGTCTTGCCTCACTCTCGGGAGGCTACTACAACTAACTGCACCCAACATCAGCCCCAGGTGTCCCCTTACACTGCAGTGGCGGTCCCCACTGACCGCAATACCGAGAGTGGCGTCACAAAACTACATATAAAGAAGCAACCTACCTGTGACCAGATTGTTCCTCCACGTGGAGTCCCTGAAGGTAACACACCGACACAACACCTGTGGGGCTTCACACTTAGTGCGAAAAGCCTCTTTGCACAGGTACTTGCACTCCGTGCCGGGTCTAAGTCCTGTGTTGTGCCTAGACAGCATGCTGAAGTGGATAGTCTTTTTTCGGAGACAGGTGTGGCCCCTACGCACACGGACAGTGTACCCAATGTCCCCTGTTGTAATACTATTGTATGTTCTGAGGATTTCGATAGCGTTAGGGCAATGACAACCAGAGACGAGTTCTTGGTGCAGAGATATTTATAATACGTAACCAACGATAGGTACACAAATGGAACAAACACAGTAGAACAATAACACAAGAAATACCTTCCCGGATGGGAGCGAAGGGAATTCCCGGGGCCACGCACCGGACTCCCCCAGGGAGACCACCAAGAGCGAACCCCTATACAGGGACTGTCTGGCAATCACCCCGGAAGGCCTAAATGCGCAGCAGCCGGGACACAAGGGGCAATAGGTAAAGTCCAGGACTGTCCGTACGGAATGAAAGTCCAGAGGTTACGAACCGGAAGGAACCGGGCAGAAGTGCTGACCAAAGACGGCAGACGGAGTCCGGGCACAGCTTGATGAAACCGGGTAAAGTCCAGAGTCGGTGTCGGTTGTCTTCAGGAGGATCCAAATGTCAATCAGGAAATAGGAGCAGCAAAGCAGGAGCACACAGCAAGCAGTATACTCAGGCACTGGACTAGGCTTAGAGGCGGCCTTTTAAGCAGCTGGACAGGAAGTAGGGCAACAGAACAGCAAACTCCATGTTAACCGAGGGCAAGCTCTTTCAAAAGAGAACTGGAAATCCCGGAAACCTGACACCTGTGTTGTTAACAGGGAGTTCCTGGGCTGGGTGGGTGTGTGGACCCTGTGACGCTAACAGGGCTCCCACTCTCCAGATCTGAGCGGCGTCTAACTCGTTTCAGGCTACTGTTAGTTTCATAGCCACTCAGCTCTATATCCTCCACCTTCCAGCTGCCAGCCTCTCCTTTTCTATCTGGGAGCACGGTGGACACCGACTGGCGATGGGGATATATACCTTTCTCTTTCTTTTCTTCTTAATTTTTTTATATAGCGGTAACATAGTACAGTGCCTACAAGCAGTATTCAACCCCCTGCAGATTTAGCAGGTTTGATAAGATGCAAATAAGTTAGAGCCTGCAAACTTCAAACAAGAGCAGGATTTATTAACAGATGCATAAATCTTACAAACTAACAAGTTATGTTGCTTAGTTAAATTTTAATAAATTTTCAACATAAAAGTGTGGGTCAATTATTATTCAACCCCTCGGTTTAATATTTTGTGCAATAACCCTTGTTTGCAATTACAGCTAATAATCGTCTTTTATAAGACCTGATCAGGCCGGCACAGGTCTCTGGAGTTATCTTGGCCCACTCCTCCATGCAGATCTTCTCCAAGTTATCTAGGTTCTTTGGGTGTCTCATGTGGACTTTAATCTTGAGCTCCTTCCACAAGTTTTCAATTGGGTTAAGGTCAGGAGACTGACTAGGCCACTGCAACACCTTGATTTTTTCCCTCTTGAACCAGGCCTTGGTTTTCTTGGCTGTGTGTTTTGGGTCGTTGTCTTGTTGGAAGATGAAATGACGACCCATCTTAAGATCCTTGATGGAGGAGCGGAGGTTCTTGGCCAAAATCTCCAGTTAGGCCGTGCTATCATCTTCCCATGGATGCGGACCAGATGGCCAGGCCCCTTGGCTGAGAAACAGCCCCACAGCATGATGCTGCCACCACCATGCTTGACTGTAGGGATGGTATTCTTGGAGTCGTATGCAGTGCCATCCAGTCTCCAAACGTCACGTGTGTGGTTGGCACCAAAGATCTCGATCTTGGTCTCATTAGACCAGAGAACCTTGAACCAGTCTGTCTCAGAGTCCTCCAAGTGATCATGAGCAAACTGTAGACGAGCCTTGACATGACGCTTTGAAAGTAAAGGTACCTTACGGGCTCGTCTGGAACGGAGACCATTGCGGTGGAGAACGTTACTTATGGTATTGACTGAAACCAATGTCCCCACTGCCATAAGATCTTCCCGAAACTCCTTCCTTGTTGTCCTTGGGTTAGCCTTGACTCTTCGGACAAGCCTGGCCTCGGCACGGGAGGAAACTTTCAAAGGCTGTCCAGGCCGTGGAAGGCAAACAGTAGTTCCATAAGCCTTCAATTCCGGATGATGCTCCCAACAGTGGAGACAGGTAGGCCCAACTCCTTGGAAAGGGTTTTGTACCTTGCCAGCCTTGTGACCCTCCACGATCTTGTCTCTGATGGCCTTGGAATGCTCCTTTGTCTTTCTCATGTTGACCAAGTATGAGTGCTGTTCACAAGTTTGGGGAGGGTCTTAATTAGTCAGAAAAGGCTGGAAAAAGAGATAATTAATCCAAACATGTGAAGCTCATTGTTCTTTGTGGCTGAAATACTTCTTAATACTTTACGGGAACCAAACAGAATTCTTGTGGTTTGAGGAGTTGAATAATAAATGACCCTCTGAATAAACTTTTCACAATTTAAAAAAAGAAATAACATTCTTTTTTGCTGCAGTGCATTTCACACTTCCAGGCTGATCTACAGTCCAAATGTCACAATGCCAAGTTAATTCCGAATGTGTAAACCTGCTAAATCTGCAGGGGGTTGAATACTACTTGTAGGCACTGTATATACCACCTTATCCAAATCTGCCATTCCCACCATAACACATGTGGTATCTTCAGCAAATGTTACTGTTGCTTAACCACCAAACCCACAGACACAAACTTTTTTCCCCTTTCCAACACACCTGTTCCCCTTTCCACCAGCATCTGTCCTTTTTCAACTCATTCTGTATATGACCAAAAGTGCAACTCTGCAGGGACACCGTACTCAATGCCATCTCAGCACAGCAGGCAGCCCTCGGTCCCTCAGATCTGGACAAGTAAAAGACCATTTCCTCCTATCCATGACAAAGCATTTTGATTCACTCTGTGCAGCACAGGTGTTTAGTGGAAAAGCAAATCTAAGATTACGTACCACCTTCTGCTGATACTCCTGCATACGTGCGTCCCTTTCTATGGCCGGAATTACTTTGCAAAATTTTGTGTTGTACCGGGGATCTAACAGTGTGGCAACCCAGTAGTCAGCATTACTTCGAATTCGTACAATCCGAGGGTCATGTTGTAGGTAGTCCAGCAAGAAGGCACTCATGTGTCTTGTGCATCCAAGAGGACCAAGTCCTTGCTGTGTTGGTGGCGGAGAGGTGAAAATCGTGCCTCCTTCCTCTGCCCTCTCCCCCCAACCTCGCACAACCGAAATGTGAGCAAGCTCTCACTCATCTGCTGAGTCTTCCATGACCATCGCCAGTTCGTCCTCCATTTCTTTATGGGCTCCTGTACCTTCCTCAACAGTTTTGCTGATTCTATGCGCCCTTGTTAATCCCTCTCCCCCACCGTCCCATGACTGCCGCCTAGGTGCCGCTGACCGTCTGGACCTTGTAGATCTTGTTATCCCTTCTGCATATGACTCCTCCTGTACTTCCTCCCCTTCCTCTTGTCCCAACACCTGACTCCGAATAATGCTTACAGTGTGCTCCATCATGTAAATGACAAGAATTGTCACGCTGAGAATGTCATCGCCAGTGCTAAACATCTTCGTTGACATTTGTAAACTGTGTAGAAGGGTGCATAGGTCCTTGATCTGACACCATTCCAGCAGCGTGATCTGCACCACCTCTGGATCAAGTTAGGCTAGGGTATACGTCATAACGTATTTCAGCAGGGCTCTGCGGTACTGCCACAGACCCTGCAACATGTGCAGATTCAAATTCCTGCGTGTCGGAACATCGCATTTCAGGCGTTGACCCGCCAGACCAAAAGACTTCTGGAGCGATGAAAGTTGTTCAGCTGCTGGGTGCAAATGATGGAAGTGCGCACATAGCGAGCGTGCCCGCTGCACAAGGCCATGTAGGCCGGGATGGTGTTTTAAAAAATGCTGGAGAATCATATTCAACACGTGAGCCATACAAGGCACGTGTGTCACATTGCCCTGACGAAGGCCCGCAGCCAGGTTTGCATCATTGCCGCACACGGCTGTTAAGTCACCACATGAGTCCGCTCAATCAATTTGTACTCCGGTCGCCAGGTGACAACGTGTTCCTTTCGTGCATAGTGATGATGATGGGAAAGGAGTCGATGCCAGCGGCGCAGGTGGACGCAGGTTATGCTCACCCACTGGGCTGCGTTACCTTGACAGATACAGAACCACAGGCTGAATGTAGGTAGTGGGTATCTCACAGATGAAGTACCATCATTCAGCTACAACCAATGGGAATACACCAAAACCTTTTTTAAGCTCATACTGTCTGCAGACCACTGCCAGACAAAGCTATGAACCTCTTGTTACTGTTACCCCCAGTTCAGTTTTATGATTCTGTGTGCTTGTTACCTGACTACTTTTCCTGCTTGCTGTTTATGTACCTCGTTAACCGATCCGCATTTCACCTCTGCTTGTTTTCTGATTAAGTCCTGGCCATCCCATTCTGTTCCTCTTCCTCAGTTAATGTTTTGACCCTGCCTGACTACTATTCTCTGGAACTGCAGCCTTCCACAGGTATTGATCAACTTGGGCCCTGTGTAATTCCAAATCACTGTATAGGGGTTAAAGGGTTTCAGGGTTCTGGGGGTCCAGCTTGGTGAGTGGCTTCCCTCTAGCCTATCCTTTACAGCCCGTCTGAGTGTGTCGATCCAGGCAGACATTACTTCGTGCCCTCTGAAAAAGGCCATGTAGGCCGGGATAGTGGTTTAAAAATTGCTGGACAACCAGGTTCAACACATGAGCCATACAAGGCACGTGTGTCACATTGCCCTGAAGAAGGGCCTCAGACTGGTTTGCATCATTGTCGCACCCGGCCTTCCCTGGCTGCTGGTTGAGTGGAGACAACCATTGATGAAACTCGGTCTCACTCTCCAGAGCTTACCGTCCACAACTCCTCAGCGGTGTGACTCACATTTCCCAGACATTTCTAATTAAAGAGTCGACCGCATCATGCTGTTGAGCTCTGCTGCCAGCATAGTAAGGAGGTGTGTGGGATTCCTTGGGCGCAGTTACAAGGAAGGGTGGCCTGACCACACAGGGTTTGGGCCGAGGTGGAGGACCCACACAAGGTTGAGGAGGCAGAAGCAGTGGAGGAACTTGTACATACAGAGGAAGGATTGACACACAACTCGTGGGGACAAAAAGACTTGTACAGCAGACCCTTCTCCATCTCTCACTATAGTTACCCAGTGCCCAGTCAGCAACATGTAATTCCCCTGTCCATGCTTACTGGTCCAAGTATCTGTGGTGAAATGCACCCTGTCACACACAGGCTTTCTCAAGGAATCGGTGATGCTGTGTGTGACCTGCTGTGGTAGCGCGCCTTTCTTGGAGAAGGAGTGGCGAATGGCCATCGGCTCTTGGGGCACTGCAATGGGCATAAGGTCTCAAAAATCCTCGGTCTCAAAAGGGTGTAAAGGCAACCTTTCTGTAGCCAACAAGTTGCAGATGCTGAAACTCAACCTCTTAGGCATCTCATGCCCTTCAAAAAACATGTAAAACACAGTGAGGGGACTCCAACCACAGTCTCCCTCGTTTCCACTAATTGGGCCACACACACCCCACTTGACTGGCATCAGTTGACCCCCCTTTTCAAAATGAAAAAGATGCTTTGCATGAAGCACTCTCAAAAATACGCGTGCCTTTCGCCTCCCCTGGATGACCCAGGGGAAGAAAAGTTCTCTGAGAGCCATGACTTGTTCATCTTGGTTCTTTTAGAAACACAGCAAGGGGACTCCAACCACAGTCTCCCTCGTTTCCACTAATTGGGCCACACACACCCCACTTGACTGGCATCAGTTGACCCCCCTTTTCAAAATGAAAAAGATGCTTTGCATGAAGCACTCTCAAAAATACGTGTGCCTTTCGCCTCCCCTGGATGACCCAGGGGAAGAAAAGTCCTCTGAGAGCCATGACTTGTTCATCTTGGTTCTATTAGAAACACAGCGAGGGGACTCCAACTACAGTCTCCCTCGTTTCCACTAATTGGGCCACACACACCCCACTTGACTGGCATCAGTTGACCCCCCTTTTCAAAATGAAAAAGATGCTTTGCATGAAGCACTCTCAAAAATACGCGTGCCTTTTGCCTCCCCTGGATGACCCAGGGGAAGAAAAGTCCTCTGTGACCCATGAATTCCTCATTTTGGTGAACGTTAGTATGTCCACATTGTCAGTGGACAGACGCATGTGCTTATCTGTCAGCACACCCCCAGCAGCACTGAGGACATGTTCCGAGAGAACGCTGGCTGCGGGACACGACAAGATCCCCAAGGCGTACGTGGTGAGCTCAGGCAATTTATCGAGATTGGAAGCCTAAAATGAGCAGGGCTCAAGTTGCACAGTAATGGCATTGATGTTCCCTTGCATATACTCATATATCTGTGTCTCCTCCTCTTTTTCCTTGTCCAGCTGTTTTGTTTTCGCATTAGTATATGTCCTTGTCCCTTTCCCATGTGTTTGTGTTGTGTTGTGAAGGTTTGTCACCTTTTGGACACCTTTGAGGGTGTTTTCTAGGTGTTTTTATGTGTTTGTGATTGCCTCCCATTGTTTCCTATGGGGTTCGAGTGGTTCGCCGAATTGGTTCGCCGAACCGAACTCGAATGCAACCTCCGTTCGGCGAACCAAGCTCCAGCCGAACCGCGACCGGTTCGCTCATCTCTACTAAAGACAGTGTTCAACTGTGCGGTTTTGGTGTTTTTTTTCTTTAGAAGCTCCAGGATTCATATCTGTAACAAACATGTATCAAATAAGGAGGACAATGCATAAAAAATACCACAAACATGCAATAATCAGAGAAGATTGTCATTGCACTTGTGGTGCGGACACCGGTAGAAAAAAAGGTAGCATTTACACTACGTGTAAAAATGGCCTCAGTGATTCATTTTTAATACATTTGTTATGGGTTTTAATAAAGAAAAATAATAAATTGCACCATTTCTTATTACGACATTTTCCAATCCCATAATCAGATCGCTGTGTTGTTTGGGTTGTGATGATTACAGGGATATCAAATATGTCCACGTTATTTGCTAATTTGTGATGTTTATTATGTTAGAAAAAGTGCAATCAAAATTATATTATTCTAATTTTTTTTATAATTTTTAGTATTTTTATTAGAAGAAAGAAAATTCTCTTTTCCTCTCCCTGTAGAATACATGAGATAGAGATACTGCTCTTTACAATGGAGCTCTACGTCCTTTGGAATCTGTTGTGTAAGACGCAGTATTGTAGGTTCACAGTATAAACTTCTTCCTCTGACATCATAATTCCTTTTGGCTCAATAGCTAGGACAGCCAGGGGCTGCTGGATATATTAAATGTATTTTTTTTTCTAATTTCTTTATAGTAGTTTTATGGTAACAAATGAATCTCTTTTCTTCACCTACAAAAAGATGCAGTATCTATCCACCTATCTATCTATCTATCTATCTATCATGTATCTATCATGTATCTCTCTATCTATATATCTATCATGTATCTATCTATCTATCTATCATGTATCTATCTATCATCTATCTATATATCTATCTATAATGTATCTATCTATCTAGCTGAATAATCTGAGCAGATGAGAATTTCACTTATACACTGAACTGAGTTAATTTATTCACTTCACTGATGGGAGGAGCCAAGACAACAGCTATGAGCAGCAGGACTACAGGAGAGAGCCCTCAAATCGGGACAGTCCCGCAGAATCCAGGATGGTTGGGAGGTATGCAGCAGCTGCTACATGCTGCTGAACCTTGAGCAAGCCCTTTTGACAAACACTGAATTGTGATCTTGCATAGAGTTGGTTCAAAATTCCTCGCACCGTTCCGAGTCGGTAAAAGCCGTATTCTGTCAAATCCATAAAAACTGCTAGCAGATTTCGCGGATCACCGCGTCCCTTGTCTACATCAGGGATAGGAACCCGCACAGTGTCCCACAAAGATGAAGAATGAAATTATTTTTCAGTGTCCATTTTCATTTTCTTGGCCTGTACTTCTAGATTCCTTTTTGATTGTCTCTTAGGGGTACTTCACACACAGCAAGATCGCTACTGAGATCGCTGCTGAGTCACGTTTTTTGTGACGCAGCAGTGACCTCATTAGCGATCTCGCTGTGTGTGACACTGAGCAGCGATCTGGCCCCTGCTGCGAGATCGCTGCTCGTTACACACAGCCCAGGTTCGTTTTTTTTATTGTTGCTCTCCCGCTGATAAGCACACATCGCTGTGTGTGACAGCGAGAGAGCAACAATCCTGAATGTGCAGGGAGCAGGAGCCGGCGTCTGACAGCCTGTGGTAAGCTGTAACCAAGGTAAACATCGGGTAACCAAGGTGGATACCCGATATTTACCTAGGTTACCAGCCTCCGCAGCTCTCACGCTGCCAGTGCCAGCTCCTGCTCCCTGCACATGCAAAGCTAAGCGGTGTGCGCTGGTAACTAAGGTAAACATTGGGTAACCATACCCGATGTTTACCTTAGTTACCAGTGTCCGCAGCTTCCAGATGCCGGCTCCGTGCAAGCGCAGCGTCGCTTGCACGTCGCTGCTGGCTGGGGGCTGGTTACTGGTCGCTGGTGAGATCTGCCTGTTTGACAGCTCACCAGCGACCATGTAGCGACGCAGCAGCGATCCTGACCAGGTCAGATCGCTGGTGGGATCGCTGCTGCGTCGCTAAAATGTGACGGTACCCTTACTGTCTAGTGCATTTGAAGCAAAAAAGGCACCAAATATTGACCCCATAACCTTCCATTTCCTCACCATCATCATCTTGATTAGCGTGTCCACAGATCGCATGAACGTTTCATCCGCACTTTCGGCACGTATGGGCGCCGCTGCTTTCCTTTAAGCACACACATGTGGCAGAAAAAGAGGATTCTTTACCATGCACGTCTTCCCTGTTACTTTGGTTTCCTTCATCATGGATTGAATTCTCACCAGTGGTTTCCGCAGTAACCTCAGTCTCTTCTACAGTGTGGTCTGTTTCTTCTATCTGTATTGATTGGACACTTTCTATTATATTTTCCAGTTCTTCCTCTGTCTGTATACTTTGTAAAATATCTTGGGGTAGGTGAGATGTTGTGAGACCCACTTTAACTTTGCAGCCAAAGAGAGCTTCGTAAGGTGTTCTTAAGTTGGACGAACTGTATTCCCTCACTCCAGCAGTTATTTTTTTCATCTTGCATCCAAGTAGACAGCATATTTTCGATGTCTTGGTTAGCTCTTTCGACATTTCGCTGGCTTTGCAAGTGGCGCGGCTTCCCATGTACAATCCTCCGAGTGGATCAGTATTCCTTCAGGCTGCTGACCACTTTATTCAAAAATTCCCGACCGTTGTCGGACTGTAAAATCGATGGTGCACCAAGCAAACTAAATATGTCTATCAAGTTGTAAGCTACTTCTTCCGCTGTCTTTGTTTTGAGAGGCCTGAGAACCACAAACTTGGTGAGATGATCCTGGTACACCATTATAAACATGTAGTCCTTATCAGGATGGGACTGAAAGTCGATTAGATTCACCTGACAGCGCGAATTGAAATCAGAAAATACCATAGGCTTCACTGCAATGCCTTTCTTTACACCTTTTTGTTTCTTCTGACATAGCTCACAAAGCTGAAGATAAAGTTCAATATCATGACGGGTAATTTTCTTGTATTTGGGTGCAAGCTCTTTCAATATTCTGTCCCATCCTCCATGGCCAATGACCAAATGAGCGTTGTGAATTATATCAAATAGTTCTGAATCTCTCAGGTAAAACTGGATAGCACTGATGCCCTTTTTAACAGGATAAATTAGCTTACTTTTGGTTTCTACTATCATAACATCATAACATTTCAGCAGCCAATAGTCCCATGGTTCCATCTTAGTAGTCATTTTAGCCTTTGCCACATCATTCACTAGCTTTTCGTACGTGGATTCCGTCAGGAAAACACAATTTTAGCAGCATTGGCTCGCATGTCAGTCAGCTCTTTGTCAAACCATTGTCGCATGTCAGAATATCGTGATTCTTGCTCGCACGTTGCTCTCTCTTCTTCCATCTTACATCTTCACACAACACAATATGGGACAGCTTCTGGAGCAGCAGTTCACCCAAAATGGTAAATGGAAGTCTGCTGCTACGGCACAACAAGCACACTACTTCATTCCAGAAACCATACAGGGTTTTTTTGTCCAAAAGTAGTAGGTGGACAAGCAGCAGATGTGTGAAACTGGCTTAGTTGCCCTTAGCAACCAATCAGATTCCACTTTTCAGCCCTTAGCAACCAATCAGATTCCACTTTTCATTCCTCACACACTCGTTGGAAATGAAAGGAGGAATCTGATTGGTTGCTAATGCTAAGGGCAACTGAGCCAGTTTCACAGAACTGCTGCTGCCTGCTCTGTGCACCTACTTTTGGATGCTAAGGGCAACTGAGCCAGTTTCACAGATCTGCTGCTGCCTGCTCTGTGCACCTACTTTTGGATGGACCACCCCTGTAGTATTGTACACTAACTTTATTGAAAATAGACTGTAAAAACAATTCATAATAATAAAAATTATAATAATAATAATCTTTATTTCTATAGCGCTTAAATATTCCGCAGCGCTTTACAATTCAGGAGGATCATATACAAACAAGTAACAGTTATAGAAAATACAATATTTAGAGGGGAAAAAAAAGACAACCCTGCTCATGAGAGCTTACAATCTACAATGAGATATGGGGGGGAAAGGTACAAGAGCTTATTTACAATGACAATCCAGCCATCTCACGGAAATGGGGGATAGATAATGGTTTCCTGGACCAGTTGGCCAGAGCCTTGAGATGCATTTGGGTGCCATGGAGTTTGATGTGGAGTTATGTTGTGAGAAGATGTAGAGGGACTATGTGAATCGAATCTGATTAGGGAGTGTGATAGGCCGCCCTAAAAAGATGCGTCTTTAGGGTGCGTCTGAAGCTGAGTAAGTTGTGATTTCTCCTAACTTCTTGGGGTAGAGCGTTCCAGAGGGTTGGTGCAGCTCAGAAGAAGTCTTGGATCCAGGAGTGGGAGGTTCAAATCAGTGTGGATGTTAGTCGAAAGTTGTTTGCAGAGCATAGAGAACGGGTGGGGTGATAGACAGAAAGGAGGGTGGAGATGTAGGGGGGTGCCGCACTGTGGAGAGCTTTGTGGGTGAAAAAAGCAATTTGAATTGGATCCTATGATATATGGGCAGCCAGTGCAATGACTGGAACAGAGCAGAGGCATCCAAGTAGCGGTTAGCCAGATAGGTGACCCTGGCTGCTGCATTAAGGATGGACTGTAGAGGAGAAAGTCTAGTTAGGGGGAGACCAATTAATAGAGAGTTACAGTAGTCAAGGCGAGAGTGGATCAGGGCCACGGTGAGGGTTTTTGTCGTTTCATTGTGAAAAAGGGTCGGATTCTAGAGATGTTCTTGAGGTGCAAGCGGCAGGTGCGGGCAAGAGATTGTATGTGGGAGGTGAAGGAGAGACCAGTGTCAAGTATAACACCCAGACAGCGGGCTTGCTGCCTAGGAGTTATTGTGGTGCCACACACAGAGAGGGAGATGTCAGGTTTAGGAAGGTTGGGAGATGGAGGGAAAAGAAGAAGTTCAGTTTTTGAAAGGTTAAGTTTCAGATAGAGAGAAGACATGATATTGCAAACTGCAGTCAGGCAGTTGCTTGTGTTCTGTAGTACAGCGGGAGTGAGCTCAGGGGATGAGGTGTATGGCTGTGTGTCATCAGCATAAAGATGGTACTGGAAGCCAAATCTACTGATGGTCATTCCAATTGAGGCAGTGTAGAGGGAGAAAAGAAGAGGGCAGAGGACTGAACCTTGAGGGACCCCAACAGTGAGAGGAAGAGGAGAAGATGTGGAGCCAGCAAATGATACACTGAACGAACGGCCAGAAAGATAGGAAGTGAACCAGGAAAGAACAGTGTCTTTTAGGCCGATAGAATGGAGCATAGAGAGAAGGAGATGGTGGTCAACAGTGTCGAAGGCGGCAGAGAGGTCAAGAAGGATAAATTGAGATTGGTACAAGATATAGGAGGTGAGCGGAAAATGTAAATATATAAGTTATAACAATAGATCACATAAATATATAGGCTCACATGATTAAATAACGATAAATGTCACCACTAAAATGTATTAAAAAATATATTATATATTTACATTTTCCATTCATCCCCTACATCTTGTGGTATCAATTTCACTTTACGAATTGTTTTTACAGTATTTTCAATAAAGTTTTATTTTTAGGCCTTATACTTGTTTGCTCTTGTTGTTTGCAATCATGGGAAAGACTGCTGACTTGACAGATGTCCAGAAGGCGGTCCTTGACACACTTCACAAGGAGGGTAAGCCACAAAAGTTCATTGCTAAAGAAGCTGGCTGTTCACAGAGTGCTATATCCAAGCATATTAATGGGAAGTTGAGTGGAAGGAAAAAGTCTCGTAGAAAAAGGTGCATAAGCAATCAGGATAACCGCAACCTTGATAGGATTGCTAAGAAAAGGCCATTCAAAAATTCGGGGGAGATTCACAAGGAGTGGATTGCTGCTGGAGTGAGTGCTTCAAAAGCCACCACAAACAGATGTATTCAGGACATAGGCTACAACTGTCACATTCCTTGTGTCAAGCCACTCATGATCAATAGACAACACCAGAAGCGTCTTGCCTGGGCCAATGAGAAAAAGAACTGGACTGTTGCTCGGTGGTCCAAGGTGTTGTTTTCAGATGAAAATAAATTTTGCATTTCATTTGGAAATCAAGGTCCCAAAGTCTGGAGGAAGAGTGGAGAGGCCACAATCCCAAGCTGCTTGAGGTCTAGTGTGAAGTTTCCACAATCAGTGATGGTTTGGGGAGCCATGTCATCTGCTGGTGTAGATCCACTGTGTTTTATCAAGACCAAAGTGTAACACCTGCCTGGATCCACAGACTCAGATGGGCTGTAATGGACAGGCTAGAGGGAAGCCACTCACCAAGCAGGACCCATATAACCCTGAAACCCTTTAACCCCATACAGGGATTTGGTATTACACAGGGCCCAAGGGGATCACTACCTGTGGAGGGCTGCAGTCCGGAGAGTAGTCGTCAAGCAGGGTCAAACCAGGAATTGCAGGCAAGGACGTAATCAGCAAACGAAGCATAAGTCAAAATCCGGATTGGGCAGCAAGGTACATAAATGACAGGTAGAAGGGTAGTCAGAACACAAGCAAGATCAGCGCACAGGAATCACTATACAAATAATACAGGAACCAGGAATAGAACTATCTCTGGCAGTGGTCACATGACAGGAGAGGGAATAAGACGGGTGTGGCGTCTTCCCATTGGCTGCAGGTGAATGATGGCAACTTCAGCTGGAAGACACACGCCACCTACAGTCAGCCAGTGGTACTGCAGGATCCAGGGAAACAGCCTAGTGGATGAGCGGAGCCTGTGCTCAGCAGAGCCATGGGCACCGACTCCTCTCCCATCATCAGCACTATTTATGGTGGGAACCCAGCGTCATCTGGCGATCGGAGCAGAAGTCGCAGGAGCGGACTCTGGCGGGGACATGACACAAAGTCAGCGAGTCGTCCACCAAGAAATTTTAGAGCACTTCATGCTTCTCTCTGCCAACAAGCTTTTTGGAGATGAAAATTTAATTTTCCAGCAGGACTTGGCACCTGTCCACACTGCCAAAAGTACCAATACCTGTTTTAATAACCACAGTATCACTGTGTTTGATTAGCCAGCAAACTCGCCTGACCTAAACCCCATAGAGAATCTATGGGGTATTGTCAAGAGGAAGATGAGAGACACCAGACGCAACAATGCAGATGAGCTGAAAACTTCTATCAAAGCAACCTGGGCTTCCATAACACCACAGCAGTGCCACAGGCTGATCACCTCCATGCCGCGCCACATTGATGCAGTAATTCATGCAAAAGGAGCCACAACCAAGTATTGAGGCATTTACTGTACATACTTTTCAGTAGGCGCCAACATTTCTGAGAATAGAATATTTTTTTCAGTTGGTCTTATATAATTTTCTAAGTTTTCGAGATAATGACTTTTCGGTTTTCATTGGCTGTAAGCCAAAATCATCAACTTTAACAGAAATAAACACTTGAAATAGATCCCTCTATTTGTAATGACTATATAAAGGTGTTTCCCTTTTTATATTGAATTACTGAAATAAATTAACTTTTTGATGATATTCTAATTTATTGAGATGTACCTGTAACTCATGGAGATTGTCCAAAAGTGGGCAACTACTTTATCACAGTTGCCATACACAGACCCTGAGAGCCTCATGAAAGGTTTTGTTCCCTTTCAGAAAACGTTTGTCCACAGTCTCTATCAGCATTAAAAAAGCAAACTGTACATTACTTACCCTCCCTGGGTCCACTGCTGTGTTTCCATCATTGCCTGGCCTATTTGGCAGCAGCGGTGACATCACTTTGACAGTGCTACAACCAATCACTAAGCTCAGCCAAAATAAATAGAATGAGCTTCTGAGCTCAGTGATTACCTGTAGAGCTGCAATTCGCCATTGTATCTAAATAACAAAGGCTAGGGCAGGAGCGGGGACCCAGCACAGGACCCGGGATGAGTATGAAATGTTCTCTTTGTTTGTTTTTAACTTTAATAGAGCCTACGTGTAAAGGTTTTTTGAAAGAGGAAAATCGCTTTAAGAATATCAAATGTGAATTACTTTTATTGGATATAGCAGCATTTATGTGCTCCTTCCCCCTTCATAATGTGTAGTATCTGAACTTATGTAGACACCCTTGACCTGAACAGCAGCTGCATGTTTATTCAGCTTTTGAATTTTCTAATGGCATGTCAGCTCCTGAAATGTCTTTAGCATGTTTGTGCTCCAATATTTGCAGAGGTTTGTTTCTTTTATTTGAAAGGCTGATGAACCAACATCTCAGCAGAGAACAATCTGTCTGTAGGAGGTATACCACACGCTGACTGCTTCATAGATTGCCGAATTGTTTAACTGTTAAATGACATTTTGTAAAGACAATGTATATAAAGAAAAAGAAAGTAAATGGTCACAACCATTTCAACAATCTTTGGATAAATCAATAGTAGCAGCTAATAAAAGAAATTGTCAAATATATATTTTCATATAAATAAGTTCACTCAACTCCTAACCTCATTATTCACTCCAAAAACAGCTAAAATCCATGTTAAGCCACAGACTCCCAACTTGCTCACCCCCAAGTCCCATACATCTTTGATGGCTGTCAGTAGAACGCAAAGCAATGGTTAGACCGATCGCTTGACAAGCAGCTATCATGGTCATCTCCTTTGCCGAGAGCTCCTGTGTTATTTATGAGACAGCCATTTCTGGCAGCTTTTCTCACACTGTTGGGGCCATTATATTGCGTAAAGTTGCTGTGAAAGTATCACACAGTGTATGGGGGACTGTGGATGCATCATATTGTGTGGGGGCCATTATACTGTGTTAGGGTCTCTGAGAATCATTATGCTTTCTATGTGTGGATGCATTTTATACTGTGTGTGCGCAACTGTAGGAGCATCATACTGTGTGTGGGCAAATGTAGGAGCATCATACTGTGTGTGGGCGACTGTAGGAGTATCATACTCTATGTGAGGGGAGCTTATACTGTCTGGTTGGAACAACCGTGTTGTGTGTCCAGGCTGAAGGTGCCATTATGCTATGTAAGGGTGCTGTGGAGTCATCATATCATGTGTAGGGAGCTTTGGGGCATCATACTGTGATTGTTTTTGGGGCTTCATGCTGTGTGGAGGAATCTGTTGGGGCCTTAATGTTTGTTTGGTTGGGCACAATGTGTGGGCGGTCTGTAAGAATGATCATACTATGTAAGTGGGCTGTGGGGTCATCATATTGTGTGGGAGGCTCTGGGGCAATAAACTATGTGGGGCTGTTAAGTCTATCATACTGTGTAGGGGGCTTTGAGGGCATTATCCTGAGTGCAGGACTGTAATGGACAATATCATGTGTGGATGTGGGGAATCTGGACGTATCTTACTGTGTGGAGGATACTTTGAGGGCATTATTATTCTGTGTAGGGGGAGATGTAAGAAATGTACTCTATGGGCGCTTTGGGAACCATCATACTAAATGTTTAAGCTGTGGGGGCAATCATACTGTGTAAGGGTGTTGTGGAGGCATCATACTGCGTGTGGAAGAGAGCATGTTGGGGAAACAGACTACGGGATTGTGGAGGGCATCAGACTATGGAACTGTGGTGGCCATTATACTGTGTGTTGGGTCATTGTGAGTATGATACTGTCTGTGACGGGCTGTACTTGCCATTATACAGTACAGTGTAGGTGGTTATGGGGGTCATCATATTGTGTTGGGCTGTGGGATCCATCATGCTGTGTATGAGCACTGTGGGGGCATCATACTGTTTGGGGGGCTTTGTCAGGCCATAATAGTTTGTGTGTGGGGTGGAGATGTAGGGTGTGTGTGTCGCCCCCGTGCCAGCTGCGGGGCTGCTCGGATCCGGGTCTGCAGTGTGGCTCGAGGGATTCTACCGGACCCGTGGGTCGCACGGACACTTCAAATAAAAGGGGATGTATTTGTACGGGATGTGCCGTAAACTGTCTGTGACGCCACCCATGGTGTGTGGTGAAGGATGGCACCACCGCTGCTGTTGTGGAGCACCCGTGGGCGATGGGATGGCAGCTGGATGTTAACCCCTCCGTGGGTAGGGATGGAAGGCCTGGGGCCCAATGTCTCTATGCCGAGGATGGTGACTGTAGGGGCCGGCGTGCCCGGTCAGACCGGAGGATGTTAGTTTACTCACAATTAAATGAATCACACAAGTCCAATGGTAAACCAAGATGCTGGTGGCCGGCCGCCACGGTCGGGTGTATCTGGTCCCACACCCGGGCTGATGGTCTCTATCACTTTCCTCTGCACTCTGTGTTTTTGTATTGTGGACTTCCCAGTGTGAAACAAGGGAGTCCGCTCCCGATCCTTTGGTTGGGAGCCTGGCCGCTGATGCTGGCCCATGGGATCTACCGGGCCCTGGTGGATGCCCTATCCCCCGCGGTGGGCTGTTGTCTGCTTTTGGGACTTTGATTGGGACAGGACCTATAATCCGGCCCTCAATTGGTTAATTAGCTAGGTCGTTGGTTCCAGTCCAGGCTTCAGGGTCCATTACCCCATCTGTGCACGGTTTCCGGGTCGGTTCTCCGGTGTCATTACCGGCAGGCTCCAACCCTGTCCCGGTCTACTTCAGATCTCCATGGGGAGATAAGGTATGCACACCAGTGACTATGCAAGGGGAATACATGAAATAGCAGAAACTGCTGTGTGAATACTGACTTGAAAAATCCAATAGCTATATGTAAGAGTGAAAATGTGAAAAATGGAATCTGCATTACTGCCATGAACATATGAATCAAGAGAAATTTAGCTACTGAATTGATCAATGCAATAGAGCCCCAACACTACGCCAAAGTATTTCTCTACGTTGGGGTCCCTAGCTTGTGTGTGTCCTCTCATGCAGTTAAAAAACTTACCGTGTATGGGAAGCTGAGACCCAGGCTATTTATGCGTATGATATGGATTGGCAATAGGTGTGGTTGGGGAGGGTTCACAAACGAAAAACTACTAACAATCAGGAATAACGTTTGGAACACCATTCTAAGTCTGAACTGGGTGCAAAAACCTAAAAAAAAAACATCACTATGGGGAGATAAGGTATGCACACCAGTGACTATGTAAGGGGAATACATTAAATAGCAGAAACTGCTGTGTGAATACTGACTTGAAAAATCCAATAGCTATATGTAAGAGTGAAAATGTGAAAAATGGAATCTGCATTACTGCCATGAACATATGAATCAAGAGAAATTTAGCTACTGAATTGATCAATGCAATAGAGCCCCAACACTACGCCAAAGTATTTCTCTACGTTGGGGTCCCTAGCTTGTGTGTGTCCTCTCATGCAGTTAAAAAACTTACCGTGTATGGGAAGCTGAGACCCAGGCTATTTATGCGTATGATATGGATTGGCAATAGGTGTGGTTGGGGAGGGTTCAAAAACGAAAAACTACTAACAATAAGGAATAACGTTTGGAACACCATTCTAAGTCTGAACTGGGTGCAAAAACCTAAAAAAAACATACTTCGGATCTCCGGCAGCCGTCTTCCCATCTCCTGTCAGACACGGACCACCGTCTGCCACCTAGCCAGTATGCCGGGCTCCAACCCAGACGCCTTTCCTTTCTGTCTCAGCCTTCACTTTCTCCTCCTCAACTACTCCACTCCTCTCTCCTTGAACTTCAACTTAGACTTCAACTTCCAACTACTGCTTTTCTCGCCCCGGGTTCTCCAGACCCCTAGGTGGGCATTCTCCATCCGCCTGGTTCCATCCACTGGTGTGCCTTTCCTACCCTGGGGGGGTGACTAGGGTTTCCGGTCGGCTGTATGTAACGCTGTGTGGGATGGTGTTATGCGGGTGCCTGCACTGTGTGACTACGTGGTTTTTGGTAATCTTTGGTGCAACCGGGCTCGGGGCCGAAGGGGATGTCTTCCGGGCTTTAGTGTGGCGTGGGGCTGGGACGGGTGCCGGAGCAGTGGCGTGCTCATGGCCCGAGGACCCCGTGGCTGGGTCCTCACAGGCAGATGTGAGGAACATAGGGGCGTGGGTCGCTTACCCGTTCCTCCGTTGCAATCTCCTCTTCGTGCGCCCGGATGCCTGCAGCTAGATCCCTCATATCGGCCGTCCATCTTGCCATCAGGAAATTTGCTTGGGCCTGTATCTTGCGGCACATTTTCGCGGTCTGGGCTTCCACCCAGTCGGCAGTCCCGGGAGCATGTTACTCCATCTTCGAGTTGCTGGACCGATCAGACATCCTCTCGAGGTGGTGTCCAGGAACAAAAGATAGCAGAGTCCTGGTGTCCCTGTCTCTTATCTCCTTGGGTCACATGCCGCAGTTCTCGCCCGCCCCCCTGTTTTTTTGGGAGCAGTCTCTAGACGCGGCTCTCTAGTTTCGTTTTCGGCCTCAGGGTATTACTTCCTTCCGGCCGTGTTCCCAGGGGGCGGGGCTTCAACTTCGCACCCTTTTCGGGGGAGAAGACGCTGGGTTGTCGTTTTTCGCGACTAAAAATGGCGGCAAAATGGCGGCTTTCCAAAATTTTGCAGCGGAGCACCGCTGACAGTCCAGATCAAGGTGCACTTCCACCAGGTAGGTGGATGGGTTGCAATCCTGTTTGTGACACCAGGTTTTGAGGTGTGCCACCCCCGTGCCAGCAGCCGGGCTGCTCGGATCCGGGTCCGCAGTGTGGCTCGAGGGATTCGAGGGATAATGTTTCAGGTCGGCTGTATGTAACCCTGTGTGGGATGGTGTTTTTAAAAAAACACAAAGAACTATATCGAAAAAACACCAAAAAGGAGCCAAGACAAATGATATGTGCACACACCGAATGTGGTGAGCCTTCCTCAGAAAGATGGCTGCAGCCGAGGTGCAAGATGCTGATGTCACAGCCGCTCAACCTCCACACTAAAGGGGAGGGGCGGCTGCTTAGCATAAGACATGCACACTAATAAGGCTTGCACTGGGAGCCCATCATATAATGAGTGAAATGCACAGTGTCTGAACTGTGACCTATAAATGACGCCAGAAACCCAGGTCAGGCGGGCTAAACAGCACTATATAGGTGCATCTCACACGGATACACGAAACGCACAGTGTTTGAATAATGGCCTATAAATGACGCACAACACCAGGTCTAGGCGGGTCAGTTAGCACTATGAGTACATAACACATGACAAGCTCACCATTTAACCACCTGAATTCAAAGGTCCACACACATCCTGCAAAAATGGATAAAATGTGACATACCTCAAATAGTGAGATATTAGTTTATATTTTGGCCCAAAATATGTAAGCTCGCAATCCGTTCGTCAAGGATTCTCACACTTGCGAGTCCCTACACTGAATAAGTTAGAAAAACCACAAAGAACTATATCGAAAAAACACCAAAAAGGAGCCAAGACACATGATATGTGCACACACAGAATGTGGTGAGCCTTCCTCATAAAGATGGCTGCAGCCGAGGTGCAAGATGCTGATGTCACAGCCACTCAACCTCCACAGTAGAGGGGAGAGGTGGCTGCTTAGCATAAGACATGCACACTAATAAGGAGAATGCTTGTGAGAATCCTTGACGAACGGATTGCGAGCTTACATATTTTGGGCCAAAATATAAACTAATATCTCACTATTTGAGGTATGGCACATTTTATCCATTTTTGCAGGATGTGTGTGGACCTTTTGAATTCAGGTGGTTAAATGGTGAGCCTGTCATGTGTTATGTACTCATAGTGCTAACTGACCCGCCTGGACCTGGTGTTGTGCGTCATTTATAGGCCATTATTCAGACACTGTGCGTCTCGTGTATACGTGCGAGATGCACCTATATAGTGCTGTTTAGCCCGCCTGACCTGGGTTTCTGGCGTCATTTATAGGTTACAGTTCAGACACTGTGCATTTCACTCATTATATAATGGGCTCCCAGTGCAAGCCTTATTAGTGTGCATGTCTTATGCTAAGCAACCGCCCCTCCCCCCTAGTGTGGAGGTTGAGTGGCTGTGACATCAGCATCTTGCACCTCGGCTGCAGCCATCTTTATGAGGAAGGCTCACCACATTCTGTGTGTGCACATATCATTTGTCTTGGCTCCTTTTTGGTGTTTTTTGGGATGGTGTTATGCAGGGGCCTGCACTGTGTGACTACCTGGTTTTGCCAGGGCGTCACATGTGTATGGGCTGTAAAGTGCTGCGGAATATGTTGGCGCTATATAAATAAACTTAATTATTATTTTTAATGTGTAAGAGTGCTGTGAAAGCATAATACTGTACGTGAGGGGCTGTGGGGTTGGCATACTGTGTGGAGGGCTGTGGACGACATTATACTGAGTGTGGGTATATTGGGTGGTATAACACTCTGTGTGGGGGACTGTGGCAGCATTATACTGTGTCTGATCTTGCTGGGACCATCTTTATGGGTTTTAAGGTGTCTGTGCAGGAGCTATCATATTGTTACGGGGTGGACTGTGGATGTTTTATACTAGGTGGGGGAGACTATATTGGTCATCATACTGTTAGATGGGGACTGTGGAGGCATGAAACAGTGTGTGAGGGGCTGTGGGAGCCATCATTTTGTGTAAAGGTCTGGGGTTTTATCACACTGTGCATTGGATGTTGTGAGGTTATCATACTGTCAGGGGAGAGCCACAGGTCATATACTGTATGCGGACTATGATGGTCATCATACATTGTGTGCAGAATGTGGAGGCATTCTTACTGTGTAAGGGCACTGTGGACACATCATACTATGTGTGTAGGGTTCTGGGAGCCATTATACAATGTGTGAGGGCTGTGGATGTAGCATACTGTGTGAGGAAGACTGTGGGAGATTAATACTGTATGTCAGGAAAGCTGTCGGTTATAGACTTTATAGCGGTTGTGGGGTCATTATACAGTGTGTGATGGTTATGGGGCAATCCTACTATATAAAGGTGCTGTGGAGGTATTATACTGTGCGTAGGGAACTGTGAAGGCAATTGTCAGGCTAGGTACGGAGAAATACCAAGTGAACGGCAAAAGGAAAGGGAAGGTAAATCCTGTGAATAGGGATGGGGGAGATGGTGACCCCTGACCAAGCCTACTGCTATGCCCTGGGTTCCCTCACCACCCTAGATAAGTTCTGCATCTATGCATCAAGAAGGATACCTGACCCTGATCTGGGCCCTGGTAGGGAGCGGATGGGATGATCTCTTTGTCAACCCCATTAGGCACTAAAGGAGACACAGGGATAACAAACAAGGGAAATCACAAACACCTTATCTGTAGTTGTCTCAGGGACAAAAGCTGCAACAACCACCAAGATTCTCCTGATTTATGCAAGCTGCCTGTTTGCACTGAAGACTAGATAAAGATGTATTAAATATCAACAGCACTGAGTAATAGGAAGTGAAGGTACAGTATATATAAACAAGGAAATTACTGATGAACAGCAGTTGACAGGCTGAACAACGCCCTAGAGGGAGAAGGATGAAAACCAAGCAGGAACGATAGAAGGTCAGGGAATAGTTTGTGCAGCCAAACGATGTGACCATCTATAGCTGGACTCCATAGAACTGTCTGTCACCCATGATATACCCATGACAGCAATATACTGTGGGGGCGGTGACAGCTATCATAATTACTGTTGAGAGTTGTGGTGGCTTAACATAGTGTGTGGGAGGTTGCGGGGGGCATCAAACTATTTGTGGGCCCTTCATATTGTATAGGAAGAACTGTGTGGACTTCCTATTACATGTGGGGCTTTGTGGGCATATACTGTGGGGGGGCTGTGGGGGAACCATCATACTATGTTGGGGGGTTTGGGTCATAATGCTGTGTGTGAGAGCTATGGGGGCATAATACTGTGCGTGGGGAGGCTGTAAGCCCATATAATGTGTGGAGGGAGCTGTGGAGGCATAATTCTGTTTGTCAGAAAGCTATTGGGGCAACCTACTGTGTGAGCAAGGGCTGTGGGGGCATTATACTTTGTGTGGTGAACCATGGGGACTATAATATTATGTGAGGGAGCTGTTGGCACAACATACTGTTTCAAAAAGGGAGAACAACAATGGACAATTATGCCTTAAAAAATTCTAAATTTTATTATTACATTACAATTTAACACTCAAGAAAACAGACTGAGAGTAAGTGTGGGAACTGTGGTCCAAGTCACACTAAATACAAAATACATAGATAGACAGTACAGTGCACTTAGTTTACAGTATGATGACACAATACATAGAGGTAAGACCGTTATAACAAAAGGTGGGTGGTGCAGCAGCAGTAGGGGCAATCCAAGACCATATAAATGTAAAGAGTCTAGAGATGCAGTTACAAATCAAACCCATGTAGGGTGCTCGTATGATACGGGCACTACATTACCTGAAATGGCTGTAGTAAAATGTTGGTGGTACATTGGAAGTCGCGCAGAAAATTCCAAAGTGCGTTTCACGTGTTTGTTTGCTCGCTTTATCAAGGATGCTGTGTGGCCCATCATACTGTGTGAGGAGCTACCATAATGTGTTAGGAAGTCTGGGAGCCATCATAATTTGTCTGGGAGCCATGGAGGTATCATACTATGTGTGGGGGCATCATACTGTTTGTTGGGGCATAATACTATATGGGGGACTGTGGAGTGCATCATGTTGTGAAAAGGGCTGTAAGAAATTTATACTCTGGGGGGGTCATCATACAATATTCATGGTGTTATCATACTGTGTAGGGCTGTACTGTGTAGGGGACTATGAGGCCATCATACTGTGTAGGAGGCTGTAGGGGCATCTTGTTGTATGTGGGGGCTGTTTACAGTGACATCGTACAGTGTGTGAGGAGGCTGTAAGGCCATATGCTGTGTATAAGGGTCTGTAGAGGCCAACATATTGTAACTAGGGGCACTGAGGGAATAATACAGTATGGGGGGCTCTGGGGGCATCATACTGTGTAGTAAGGGCTGTGAGAGCATCATCCTGTGGGGGAGTGGAGGCATCATACTATGCTGGGTACAGTTAGTAGAAATCATACTATGTGTAAGACTCGGGTGAATTGTGTGTAGAGGACTATGAAAAGAACAAACTGTGGTGGGGGACTGTAGGGCTTCATCCTGTGTGTGGAGATCTGTGTAGGCATCACAATGAATAGAGGCATTATACTGTGTGGAAGAGTGTAGGTGCATCATACTGTACTTTGGGGGGTAGTGGAGGCATCACACTGTGTGTAGGACTGTGGGAATATTATTCTTTGTGGGGGTTATAGATTGTGTTGGACAGTTACTTTAGTGCCTCATAGTTTGTGTAGAATTGTGTGTCACTTTAAGAGCATCATACTGTGGAGGGGTCACTTTGTGGAACTCAGTTTGTATGGAGCATTCATATTATGTGGTGGAGCACTGTAAAGGCATTATACTGTGTTGGGGGGTTGTGAGGGCAGTATACTATGTCCGGGTTGCACAGCTGAAGGTGTTAGGACAGCATAAATAGGCAGCCCTAACTCCTCAGTGGGTGGTGGTGTTTGGACTGGAAAAAAAAGCTGAATCGTATTTTGTGGAAACATCATACCTAAATGGACTGCCACGTTCAGCCTCTAATCTATGCAGCTTAACAAGCTAAACATTTGCTTTGCATTACCAATGTAAGATTGCATTTTTCTCTATGCTACCAGTGTGAATAAAACACTGAGCCTAGCTAGCCTGGGGCGGGAAAGTAAACAGACAAGTGTTAGAGTTCAAGTTGGAGAGGAGTGTGGGCTGGAGCTGTGTCCAGCTACATCAGAGGTGAATACCCCAAATTGAACGGCGCCAGGGTAGGAGCCCTGGTGCCACTGGCTAGGAGGCAGACTGCAGTCTCCGTCTGCAGGAGCCGGGAAGATGGCTCGGTGGAACCGAGGTGGCCTGGGACAGGGTTGTAGCTTGCCGGTACCGACCCGGGGAACCGACTCGGAAACCGGAGCACACAGGGGGGTACTCGGACCCTGAAGCCGGGACCAGAAGCGACTGGAACCGCTTAATTTACTGATTGAGGCCAGGACTAGTGGTCCTGTCCCACTCAAAGTCCCCATTAGAAGACAACAACCCCCCTGAGGGAGATAGAAGGCCACCGCCAGGGCTCAGAGATCCCACGAGCCAGCGTCTGCGGGCAAGGGTGCCTTAGGCCACATCCAGCCGGGAGCGGACTCCTGAAGTTGCAAGCACAGGCAGTCCACCATTCTAAAAAGGTGCAGGAGAAAGACAGAAACCACCATCCGGGTGGGGGAACCAGAACGCATCCGGCTGCGGGCACCGACCACCATCACCTTGGTTTACCAGAGACTCATGTGTTTCCTTAATAGTGAGTACACCAGCACCCTGCGGTCGCCCATTTCCCTGCACCAAACACCATTGGGTCCCGGGGCCACCATCCCTGCCCACGGAGGGGTTAACAACTTGCTGCATAACATCTCCCCCGGGTGCCCCGTAACTGCAGCGGTGGTGTCCAACCTCACCACAAATCATGGGTGGCGTCATGAACTGAGTACGGTTCAGCCCGTACATAGACGTCCTACATCCACCATCCCCCACACTTTTCGGAGTGTCCGCGGGATCCCCCGGGTCCGGAGACCCTCGAGCCACCAACCGGAAGGATCCGAGCAGCGGTAGGCTGCTGGCACGGGGGCGGCACAGAGGTTGCCTGCACTTCCGCTCATGCTCAATACTCTAGTCAGAAGGCGGGTGTATGTGTCCTGGCTTCAGAGAGAAGTAGTGAGCATGACTGGAAGTGCGGATGACTTCCTATCATGGCCAGTGAGCGTCTTTGAAGCTGGGTACGCATACACACGGTGTCAAAGAAGCTCAATGCTGACGGGTACAAAGCCATGCCACTGCGCAGCTTTGTATTGTGCTGCCGTAATGCTGGGCATTATAAAGCAGGTTATTACACCCACAGGGGTGTGATAATGTGTTAAGTGGGCCAACTAGCCAGGGAACTAACACCCTTGCAACTAGTCACAGCCCTCATGTATAGACAAGGGTCTAAAGATCTCTTTATGTACAGTAGGCTACTATATGCTAGGACTTTTAGACCGGGTTATAGATATGTTCTTAGAACTGCTAGTGGTTCTGGGTGCACTGCGGACCTGACAGGTTCCCTTTAAGCCAAGATATTAGTGTTTGGCCAGCATTGTGAAGAAAGAATGAGCATGGAATTTAGGGCTCTGTGCCTGCTCAGTGGTTACTTGCTAACTCTCTCTATATGTGGTCATACCTTCAATGCCTCTGGACACCTTTCTGCATGCACCACCAATGTATTTATCTCTAAAACAAATGATTCCAGGAGTGAATATCTCCATCAAATTGCATCTGATGGAATTCTATGATTTATACAAAAGCCATAATCAACAATTTACTGATCAGAATTACTGAAAAGCTTGGTCGTATCCACTGCTGGAGCGTGAATGGCTGTCATTATTGGAAGTCAGAGTGGAAAAAAAGACTTAAGCCTGCTTTACACATTGCAATTTCGTATGCGATTTGCAATGCCCCCATCGTATGGGCGGCACGTTCAATTTGTTGAACGTGCCGTACAAACGATTAACCCCCGTCACACATACTTACCCTCCATACGACCTCGATGTGGGCAGCGAACGTCCACTTCCTGGAGTGGGAGAGATGTCCAGCGTCACATCGACGTCACGCGGAAGCCGGCCAATAGAAGCGGAGGGGCGGAGCTGAGCGGGACGTAAACATCCCGCCCACCTCCTTCCTTCCGCATTGCTGGCTGGAGCCGCGGGAGGCAGGTAAGATCTGTTCAATGTTCCCGGGGTGTCACACACTGCGATGTGTGCTACCCCGGGTACGATGAACAACCTGACGTGCAATTCGTCAGGATTCAACGACGTGTATGCGATGAACGTTTTAACGTTCAATCACAATCACACGTAGCTGTTACACACTGCAATGTACCTTAAGATGCCGGATGTGCGTCACTTACGACGTGACCCCGCCGACACATCGTAAGATACATTGTAGCGTGTAAAGCGGGCTTTAGACAAAGAAAAGGACAACTCAATAACTTTTTTCTGGTTTGATTCAAAATGTCCATTAATGTTTGACCTCAAGGTTTATATATCACTAAAGTAAATTAAATGCATACTTGTACGCAATAGAATACGTTATGTGTTTTATAACGACAGCTTTCAAGGTATGTGACTGACTAAAATTTGTTTCCAGCAGGGGAAGAAGTACTGAATGCATTCTTGATTTACATTTTTCCAAGGGCAAGTGAATACATATTGTTAATATGTTAATCAGACCATACAAATGTGGAACAGGATCATGGATACAGTGTGCGCAGGTCCACATTCATCTTGTGTTATTTCAACTTGGTACAAAATCACTGATTAGTGTATTGAGCAAAGCAACACTACTAAAAAACGCTAAATCTAAAAGATACACAACCCAAAATACCTTCCTGAGGCTGGTTCACATGCCATTATCACGGATCCCTTAAGGTTGCTTTACACCAGACAATCTATCGTGCGATAGATCGTCGGGGTCACGGTTTTTGTGACGCACATCCGGCATCGCTGGTGATGCCAGCCTGTGTGACACCTCCTAGCGATGCAGTATCGCTCACAAATCGTGAGTCGTGTACTGCTCGCTAGGTTCCATAATATCGTTTAATTTAGTTGTTCATCGTTTCCGGGGTAGCACACGTCGCTCCGTGTGACACCCTGGGAACGATGAACAGCAGCTCACCTGCGTCACGCGGCCGCCGCCGGCTATGTGAAGGAAGGAGGTGGGCGGGATGTTTACGTCCTGCTCATCTCCACCCCTCTGCTTCCATTGGCCAGCGGCCGTGTGACGTCGCTGTGACGCCGAACGTCCCTCTCACTCCAGGAAGTGGACGTTCGCCGCCCACAGCGTCATTGCACATTGCAGTCCCGCGAGAGTGGCACGGCGCATGCGCGAGATTATGGCCACCCATAATCTCGCGCATGCGTCGTGCCACTCTTGTGGGACTGTGCAATGTGCACAGTGTGACCGCTGGTGACGTGTTGTGCATGCGCGAGATTATGGGCGATGCTGTGACTTTCATCAGCAAGTACCCGCCCATACTCTCGTGGTCGCGCTTTCACCGCTGCCTCCACTGCCGCCTCCACCGTTCTGCGCAAGCGCTGGCCAGCTTACCTCACGTCACCTCTTTGAAATTGCGCAATGGGGGACGGCCTAAAGCGACAGGGAGGCAGACTAACGGACATCAGAGAGCCCACCCCCGTGTACCATTATCAAGATCTGAATACAAAAAGGTACCACTTTACAAAGTCTTTATTTTGGTCAGAAAGGGGGCACATAAACAACAGGAACATTGCTAGAATGCAGCCCAGGAGCTGCAGAGGGGGAATCTTTTAGGTTTAGTGCAAAACTTCTGATGACAGGTTCCCTTTAAAAACCATTTCTCATGATTGGATACACCTGCCTATGAAGTTCAAAGCTCAATGAGGTTACAAAACCAATTTAGTGCTTTAGTAAGTTAGTAAAAAGTAGTTAGGAGGGTTCAAATCAAGAAATTGATAAGGGTGCCCATACTTTTGCACAGGTCAAATTTTGTTTAAATGCGGATTGCACGTTTTTTGTTAGTACAATAAACCTCATTTCAATCCAGAACTATTACTGAGTCCATCAGTTATTAGATATATGAAACTGAAATAGCTGTTGCAAAAACCCAAATTGTTATAAAGAAAAAAGGTTAACATTAATAGGGGTGCCCAAACTTTTTCATATGACTGTATATTGACTTCTAGGATACCTACTTCCAACAGTATTGGGTCTGTCATATTCCTCTATAAAGATTTGCATATTTAAATTCAAAGGGGAGTATTGCATGGCTTATAAGTCTATCGATGCTGACTTGGTGCTCTCCACAAGGAGAAATATTACCCCTCAGATGCACTCTGTGTATTGCAAATTGTTTGTTTAACAGCTCTCCAAGGTTTTACTGAAATCAGGTGAAAATAATACTAGCATAAATTGACAATAAAACCTATACTAACCTGATACATCCAGTGCAGCTCCAACTGCTAGAGCAATGATACCCAAGTCTACCTACATGATCAATTAAATTAATCACTTTTCTCAACGGTGTAGAATATAAGACAGTGATTGGCTGCAGTGAGCACATGGAAATACTGGGACATTATCACTACAGCAAAGTAAACAACAAAGCAGCAGAACTGGAGAGAAAGCAGATTTGTCAGGGAAGTACAGGTGAATTTGAAATTCCTAATCAACAGTCCCTGACAGAAGTTCTGTCGCTTATCCATTTTATGTAAATAAAAGCTTATAACCTGACTTTAAATTCATCCATTGGTTTCATAAATTACTCTTTTGAAAGCTGAACCCTCCCAAATTTGGTTTAGGTTATGAAAATAAAGTTGCTGAAAAGCTGAAATATTGATCATTTAATGAACACAGAAAGGTCAGATTTTGGCAAGACAAAAGTTGTCGCCCATAGAAAGTAATGTGAAATTCAAACAAATAATTAACTTCTAATACAAAGATATGTTGCATAACATTGATGAATGAAGTTGTGGTGCTATTAGAGCCATATTTAATATTTTGTGTGACTTCCATGAGCTTGAAGGACTGCATCGATGCGGTTCATTCAACAATGATTCATACAATGTATTGATGAAATCATAAGAAATAGCAAAGAATGCAGTCTTACATGCCTCCCAGAGTTTATCTAGATTCTTTGGTTTTGTCTTCCAAGCTTCCTCTTTCATCCTACCCCAAACATGTTAAATGATGTTCATGTCTGTTGACTGGGCTGGCCAGTCCTTGAGCACCTTGATCTTCTTTGCCAGGAGAAACTTTGTTGTAGAGATGGATGTATGAGACGGAGCACCATCCTGCTGCAGAATTTGACCCTGTTTATGATTGGGAATGTAAGAGGTAGCTAATACTTCTTGATATTTTAGGCTCTTGATATTGCCTTCCACCTTGCAAATGTTTCGCACACCCCCATACTGAATGTAACCCCAGACACTGCTCTTTCCACCACCAAACTTAACTGTTTTCTGGATCCATACGGGCTCCAGTAGGTCTGTCACGCCCTGGACTAGCCAGGTAGTCACAGGTAGGCCCTTGCATAACACCAGTCCCACATAGGTAACACCAGCCAAACACATAAAACCTAGTCACCTCCCTCAGTGCTTAATGGACACACCAGTGGGTCGGAGACAGGCGGTTGGCACGCCCACCGAGGAGTTCAGAAGGCCTGAGGCAGGAAAAACAGTGCAGTCAGTCAGGTGAGTTGTCAGGAAGAGTTCAGACAGTTCAGTTTGGAGTGTTGAGGAGTGAAGGAGAGTGCAGCATGCCTGTGGTGACAGGTCAGCAGCGGGAACTGACAGGTGCCACGGTCGTAGCCCTGATACCTCGGCTAGAAGGCATACAGTGGCCTAGCCTCCAGGAGCCAAGAAGACGGCCAAGTGGAACCGTGGTGGACCGGGACAGGGTAGTGGCCCGCCGGTACTGACCCGGGGAACCGACTGGAAACTGGAGCACACAGGGCGGTACTCAGACCCTGAAACGAGGTCCAGAAGCCACTGGACTGAGTTAATTTATTGTTTGAGGTCTGGACTATAGGTCCTTTTCCACCCAAGTCCCGACTGAAGACAACAGCCCACCGAGGGGGATAGAAAGCCACCGCACAGGCAGAGAGATTCCACGGGCCAGCGTCTGTGGGCAAATGGGCTTTCCCGACACACATACCGCCGGAGAGCGGATTCCCGACGCTGAAGCGAAGGCAGTCTACATACACACTACATGGTGCAGGAGAAAGGCAAAGACCACCGAACCGGGTGGGGCCCAGACGCAGCCGGCTGCAAGCACCGACCACCATCATATTGGTTTACCAGAGACTCTTGTGCATCAATCATAGTGAGTACAACTGTGCCCTCAGGCCACGCACCGCCCTGCACCACCAAGCACCGACATGCTATCCCTAATCGGGTCCCGGGAACATCACCCCTACCCACGGAGGGGTTAACACCTTTGCTGCGCAACATCTCCCCCGGGTGCCTAGCAAACAGCAGCGGTGGTGTCCACATTCACCACAGCCCATGGGTGACATCACGAACTTAACTAAAAACCACGGCCCCGGCCGTAAACCTAACCCCTTCAAAGCACCAGCCCCTTTCAGAGCGAAGTGACCCCGAGTCCGGAGGCACTCGAGCCACCCACCAACGAGCCCAGATCCGAGCGGCTCAGCTGCAGCCGAGCACAGGGCGGTACAGGTCTCCTGCAGTATTTGCGGCGGCTGTAGTGTAATTCATCTGAAGATTCATGAGTGAAATTCACCTTCTGCCACTTTTCCAACATCCATCTGTTTAGCAGGCTGTGGGACTTCGCAAATGCCACACGGTTTTTGAATTGCCTTTTGTTTAGTGCTGGCTTCTGGGCACTGATTTGACCATGGAGGCCATTTTGAGACAGAATCCTACAAACTGTTCTAGTTGACACAGGGATTTGAGGTGACCAGGCCTGTTGGAGCTCTGCTGCAGTTGAAGAGGGGCTGGCTTTGGATTTTCTAACCAACAAACGTTCCTCCTGAGCAGTTGTCTTGCGGGGTCTGCCGGACCTGGGCTTTTCAAAAACATCTCCAGTCTCTTCAAATCTTTTTTTAAATCATTGTACTGGACGCTGAGACACATTAAAGGTGCCAGCCACCTCTGCAGTGGATCTGGTCTTCAGCCTCTTGATAAACAAGGCTTTGGTCGCAGGGTGGATTTTTGGCATGTTGTCAGAGGTCAAGTTGCAGTTTAACTGAAAGACTGGGGTGCTGGGTTTCTTTTTATAAACAACCACTAATTAACCGATCATTTAGTGAGCACAGGTGAGGATGTAAACTAGGATTGGGTGCATTTTATGACAAGGCGACAAAAACTTTTGTCTTGCCAAAATCTGAAATTTCTGTGTTCATTAAATGATCAATCAGGTTATAAGCTTTTATTTACATAACATGGATAGGTGACAGAACTTCTGTCAGGGACTCAATTCCTCCATTTGGGCCATTTTCTTGCAAAACTATTTTATACCCCTGGCTCTGCAGCTAATCTTCATTTTTACATATACATTTTTATCTCCCATCCCTCCTAGGGCCAGCATTTGATTTCTTTTCTGTTCACATATCCATATTAAGAATATTTGATAGTTTTATCGTATATTTTTAAAACAGCATAATGAAAAGAAAATAAATTCTAGCATTTTTATTTTTTACAATTATCAGCATTTATTGCATGGATTAATTTTATATTTTTTATAGATCATTCTTTTACAGATATGGCAATACCAAATATGCATAGAGGGTAAATTATGGGGGAGCGCACTCACCTGTCATGGTTGTGTAACTCCGCACAACCCTGGTAAAGAGTGTGTGTTCAGTGGATTAGACGTGGTTCCAGAACCCCCTCGAGGAATTTCCAAGGCGGTGATGATCACGCGGTCTGCGGTGAAGTGCTGCTGCCGTGGTTGTATCTTCAGGTAAGAATGTGCCGATGGGTTTGCTGCAGCTTCGACCATCACCATCTCACACTGGTGTGGTTGGAGATTACATGGATACAAGGAGAACTGAATTGACAGGTAGTTAGTACTGCAGGCCACAAAGGCAAAAGGAGACTCAAAAACGCGTTGTGTGAATAAATTGTTGATTTTATCACTTCTGCTTCCTCTTGCTTTTGCGGTCTGCAGTGCCCACTAAAACTGTCAACTCAGTTCTCCTTGTATTCATGTTATTTTTAATAAAGGAAATGACTGATTACAATTTTTATATTTTTTAATTTTTTTTATTTGTTAATTTTTTTTTCAGTCTTCTAAGGGACTTGAACCTATGATCATCTGATCGCTTCTACTATGCATAGCAATACCTGAGCACATGGTCACTGGCAATAGCTCTATTTAAGTGCTGCTGAGATTGACAGAAGAATCTAAATGATTAACAGCTTGAATTTGGTCATGATTGTAAAGGTGCATTAAGAGGTTCGTGCACATCTGTCTGATCACAGGCCATATGTCAACTGACCCGTACTCTGCAGCTTCATAAGCATATATGAATATATGAGGTTGCTGAATTCAAGTCAGGAGACCCATGGTAAGTTCATGCATTATTGTCTGGGCTTATGACTGATGTAAACAGACATCTAAATGAGCCCTAAGAGACAGATGCTGGATATGTAACATAATTGGTATCTACCGCACGTGGTGAGAGCTCAGCTCCCGAACACCCTCCATTCGTGGTGACCACAGTGCTGATGCTCAGTACTAGTAGACAGATTTGGATGAGAACATGTAATTTGTCTACCTTATTTGAGTCACGATAATACAAGGCAGATTTGATGCATTTGATGATGTTGAATGCAGATTTTACAGAATCTAATTCACACTTAGGTTATGTTCACACAGGGTGTTTTTACTGCATTTTTAGCATGGTTATTGCCTTGGTTTTATGCAAATCCATGCTAATAAAATGCTGTCTTCACAGTCCCAGCAAAGCCTATGATATTACAGGAATCTCATGCACACACACACACACACGCAAAACACATATTGTGTTTTAGTGATCGATTTGTCAACCGCCCTGGTTTTTGCTGCATTATTAAAAGAGTGAACATGTCCAGTGTTTTCATTGGTTTTGTCTTGGTTTTTCACCCTAGTGATGGGTGAACTCACAATACCCTGGATCGATGGGTTTAAGGGGGTTAATAAAAAACCCGGTTCTGGCACGAAATTGATCCAGGATATCTGGCTGCATTCCGGTCCCCATTTGGGGACCGGAATCCAGCATTTAAAAGTGGTGGTGTGTAGCACCCAGGGGGCAGGGAGTAGTCAGGCACGGGTCTCGTACCTGCTTTACTCGTCACCGGACCAGTGTGGTGGTCTGGGATGTCATGGTGGCCTGCCCGGCTTCGTGCCCCAAGGTCAGTGGCGTACCGTCAATAGAGGCAGACCACGCCACTGCTATGGGGCACGTGAGCTGGAGGCAGAAGGGGGGGGCCCGGACGCTGACAGCCTAGGCCCCTCCTCTTTCATCCCTCAGCTTATTGGGCCCCAGGGGTTGGGGCCGCCATCAGGGCAATGAGGGGGCCCGAGTCGCTCATACAGAGCTGCTCTCTCTCCTACTCTGCACTGATTTATGTGATCGGTGCAGGACAGGAAATATACTATGGAGGCTGCATTGAAGGACCTGTCAGATTACTAATCATGTGCCTGATCACATGACCAGTGAACGTGCAGGTCCTGCTGTTCAGTTGCTGCAGCCTCCGTGTAGCTCCCCGTGGTTTTTCTCCTGCTTTCCAACGATCGGAAACTACAAGATGAGGTAATGTACAGTGTGTGCAACGGTGCATGTAGTCTGTCTGGATTTCTCTCTCTGTCTCTTTCCCTGCCAGAATGTCTCTTTCCCTGTCTGTCATTCTCATTCCTTGTCTTTCTGTCTCTCTCTCATTCCCTGTCTGTCTCTCTCTCTCTCATTCCCTGTCTATCTGTCTGTCTCTCTCTCATTCCCTGTCTGTCTCTCTCATTCCCTGTCTGTCTCTCTCATTCCCTGTCTGTCTCCCTCTCATTCCCTGTGTGTCTGTCTCTGCCTCTCATTCCTTGTCTGTCTCTCTCATTCCCTGTGTGTCTGTCTCTCTCTCATTCCCTGTCTGTCTCACTCTCTCATTCACTGTCTGTCTGTCTCTCTCATTCCCTGTCTCTGTCTCTCTCTCTCATTCCCTGGCTGTTTGTCTCTCTCTCATTCCCTGTGTCTCTCTCATTCCCAGTCTCTCTCTCTCTCTCTCTCATTCCCTGTCTGTCTCTCTCTCATTCCCTGTCTGTCTGTCTCTCTCATTCCCTGTCTGTCTCTCTCTCATTGCCTGTCTGTCTGTCTCTCTCTCATTCCCTGTCTGTCTGTCTCTCTCATTCCCTGTCTGTCTCTCTCATTCCCTGTCTCTCTGTCTCTCTCTCATTCCCTGTCTGTCTCTCTCTCATTCCCTTTCTGTCTCTCTCTCATTCCCTGTCTGTCTCTCTCTCATTCCCGGTCTGTTTCTCTCTCATTCCCTGTCTGTCCATCTCTCTCTCATTCCCTGTCTCTCTCTCATTCCCTGTCTGTCTGTCTCTGTCTCTCTCTCATTCCCTGTGTGTCTGTCTCTCTCTAATTCCCTGTCTGTCTGTCTCTCCCTCTCTCATTCCCTGTCTGTCTGTCTCTCTCTCTCATTCCCTGTCTCTCTCTCTCATTCCCTGTCTGTCTCTCTCTCATTCCCGGTCTGTCTCTCTCTCATTCCCTGTCTGTCCATCTCTCTCTCATTTTCTGTCTGTCTCTCATTCCCTGTCTGTCTCTCTCTCATTTCCTGTCTGTCTGTCTCTGTCTCTCTCTCATTCCCTGTCTGTCTCTGTCTCTCTCTCATTCCCTGTGTTTCTGTCTCTCTCTCATTCCCTGTCTGTCTGTCTCTCTCTCTCTCATTCCCTGTCTGTCTGTCTCTCTCTCTCTCATTTCCTGTCTCTCTCTCATTCCCTGTCTGTCTCTCTCTCATTCCCTGTCTGTCTGTCTCTGTCTCTCTCATTCCCTGTCTGTCTCTCTCTCATTCCCTGTCTGTCTGTCTCTCTCTCATTCCCTGTCTGTCTCTCTCTCTCATTTCCTGTCTGTCTGTCTCTCTCTCATTCCCTGTCTGTCTGTCTCTCTCTCATTCCCTGTCTATCTCTCTCTCATTCCCTGTCTGTCTCTCTCTCATTCCCTACAATAATAAGGAATAACGTTTGGAACACCATTCTAAGTCTGAACTGGGTGCAAAAACCTAAAAAAACATCACTATGGGGAGATAAGGTATGCAACACCAGTGACTATGTAAGGGGAATACATGAAATAGCAGAAACTGCTGTGTGAATACTGACTTGAAAAATCCAATAGCTACATGTAAGAGTGAAAATGTGAAAAATGGAATCTGCATTACTGCCATGAACATATGAATAAAGAGAAATTTAGCTACTGAATTGATCAATGCAATAGAGCCCCAACACTACGCCAAAGTATTTCTCTACGTTGGGGTCCCTAGCTTGTGTGTGTCCTCTCATGCAGTTAAAAAACTTACCGTGTATGGGAAGCTGAGACCCAGGCTATATATGCGTATGATATGGATTGGCAATAGGTGTGTGGGGAGGGTTCACAAACGAAAAACTACTAACAATAAGGAATAACGTTTGGAACACCATTCTAAGTCTGAACTGGGTGCAAAAACCTAAAAAAACATCACTATGGGGAGATAAGGTATGCAACACCAGTGACTATGTAAGGGGAATACATGGAATAGCAGAAACTGCTGTGTGAATACTGACTTGAAAAATCCAATAGCTACATGTAAGAGTGAAAATGTGAAAAATGGAATCTGCATTACTGCCATGAACATATGAATAAAGAGAAATTTAGCTACTGAATTGATCAATGCAATAGAGCCCCAACACTACGCCAAAGTATTTCTCTACGTTGGGGTCCCTAGCTTGTGTGTGTCCTCTCATGCAGTTAAAAAACTTACCGTGTATGGGAAGCTGAGACCCAGGCTATATATGCGTATGATATGGATTGGCAATAGGTGTGTGGGGAGGGTTCACAAACGAAAAACTACTAACAATAAGGAATAACGTTTGGAACACCATTCTAAGTCTGAACTGGGTGCAAAAACCTAAAAAAACATCACTATGGGGAGATAAGGTATGCAACACCAGTGACTATGTAAGGGGAATACATGGAATAGCAGAAACTGCTGTGTGAATACTGACTTGAAAAATCCAATAGCTACATGTAAGAGTGAAAATGTGAAAAATGGAATCTGCATTACTGCCATGAACATATGAATAAAGAGAAATTTAGCTACTGAATTGATCAATGCAATAGAGCCCCAACACTACGCCAAAGTATTTCTCTACGTTGGGGTCCCTAGCTTGTGTGTGTCCTCTCATGCAGTTAAAAAACTTACCGTGTATGGGAAGCTGAGACCCAGGCTATATATGCGTATGATATGGATTGGCAATAGGTGTGTGGGGAGGGTTCACAAACGAAAAACTACTAACAATAAGGAATAACGTTTGGAACACCATTCTAAGTCTGAACTGGGTGCAAAAACCTAAAAAAACATCACTATGGGGAGATAAGGTATGCAACACCAGTGACTATGTAAGGGGAATACATGGAATAGCAGAAACTGCTGTGTGAATACTGACTTGAAAAATCCAATAGCTACATGTAAGAGTGAAAATGTGAAAAATGGAATCTGCATTACTGCCATGAACATATGAATAAAGAGAAATTTAGCTACTGAATTGATCAATGCAATAGAGCCCCAACACTACGCCAAAGTATTTCTCTACGTTGGGGTCCCTAGCTTGTGTGTGTCCTCTCATGCAGTTAAAAAACTTACCGTGTATGGGAAGCTGAGACCCAGGCTATATATGCGTAAGATATGGATTGGCAATAGGTGTGTGGGGAGGGTTCACAAACGAAAAACTACTAACAATAAGGAATAACGTTTGGAACACCATTCTAAGTCTGAACTGGGTGCAAAAACCTAAAAAAACATCACTATGGGGAGATAAGGTATGCAACACCAGTGACTATGTAAGGGGAATACATGGAATAGCAGAAACTGCTGTGTGAATACTGACTTGAAAAATCCAATAGCTACATGTAAGAGTGAAAATGTGAAAAATGGAATCTGCATTACTGCCATGAACATATGAATAAAGAGAAATTTAGCTACTGAATTGATCAATGCAATAGAGCCCCAACACTACGCCAAAGTATTTCTCTACGTTGGGGTCCCTAGCTTGTGTGTGTCCTCTCATGCAGTTAAAAAACTTACCGTGTATGGGAAGCTGAGACCCAGGCTATATATGCGTATGATATGGATTGGCAATAGGTGTGTGGGGAGGGTTCACAAACGAAAAACTACTAACAATAAGGAATAACGTTTGGAACACCATTCTAAGTCTGAACTGGGTGCAAAAACCTAAAAAAACATCACTATGGGGAGATAAGGTATGCAACACCAGTGACTATGTAAGGGGAATACATGGAATAGCAGAAACTGCTGTGTGAATACTGACTTGAAAAATCCAATAGCTACATGTAAGAGTGAAAATGTGAAAAATGGAATCTGCATTACTGCCATGAACATATGAATAAAGAGAAATTTAGCTACTGAATTGATCAATGCAATAGAGCCCCAACACTACGCCAAAGTATTTCTCTACGTTGGGGTCCCTAGCTTGTGTGTGTCCTCTCATGCAGTTAAAAAACTTACCGTGTATGGGAAGCTGAGACCCAGGCTATATATGCGTATGATATGGATTGGCAATAGGTGTGTGGGGAGGGTTCACAAACGAAAAACTACTAACAATAAGGAATAACGTTTGGAACACCATTCTAAGTCTGAACTGGGTGCAAAAACCTAAAAAAACATCACTATGGGGAGATAAGGTATGCAACACCAGTGACTATGTAAGGGGAATACATGGAATAGCAGAAACTGCTGTGTGAATACTGACTTGAAAAATCCAATAGCTACATGTAAGAGTGAAAATGTGAAAAATGGAATCTGCATTACTGCCATGAACATATGAATAAAGAGAAATTTAGCTACTGAATTGATCAATGCAATAGAGCCCCAACACTACGCCAAAGTATTTCTCTACGTTGGGGTCCCTAGCTTGTGTGTGTCCTCTCATGCAGTTAAAAAACTTACCGTGTATGGGAAGCTGAGACCCAGGCTATATATGCGTATGATATGGATTGGCAATAGGTGTGTGGGGAGGGTTCACAAACGAAAAACTACTAACAATAAGGAATAACGTTTGGAACACCATTCTAAGTCTGAACTGGGTGCAAAAACCTAAAAAAAACATCACTATGGGGAGATAAGGTATGCAACACCAGTGACTATGTAAGGGGAATACATGGAATAGCAGAAACTGCTGTGTGAATACTGACTTGAAAAATCCAATAGCTACATGTAAGAGTGAAAATGTGAAAAATGGAATCTGCATTACTGCCATGAACATATGAATAAAGAGAAATTTAGCTACTGAATTGATCAATGCAATAGAGCCCCAACACTACGCCAAAGTATTTCTCTACGTTGGGGTCCCTAGCTTGTGTGTGTCCTCTCATGCAGTTAAAAAACTTACCGTGTATGGGAAGCTGAGACCCAGGCTATATATGCGTATGATATGGATTGGCAATAGGTGTGTGGGGAGGGTTCACAAACGAAAAACTACTAACAATAAGGAATAACGTTTGGAACACCATTCTAAGTCTGAACTGGGTGCAAAAACCTAAAAAAACATCACTATGGGGAGATAAGGTATGCAACACCAGTGACTATGTAAGGGGAATACATGGAATAGCAGAAACTGCTGTGTGAATACTGACTTGAAAAATCCAATAGCTACATGTAAGAGTGAAAATGTGAAAAATGGAATCTGCATTACTGCCATGAACATATGAATAAAGAGAAATTTAGCTACTGAATTGATCAATGCAATAGAGCCCCAACACTACGCCAAAGTATTTCTCTACGTTGGGGTCCCTAGCTTGTGTGTGTCCTCTCATGCAGTTAAAAAACTTACCGTGTATGGGAAGCTGAGACCCAGGCTATATATGCGTATGATATGGATTGGCAATAGGTGTGTGGGGAGGGTTCACAAACGAAAAACTACTAACAATAAGGAATAACGTTTGGAACACCATTCTAAGTCTGAACTGGGTGCAAAAACCTAAAAAAACATCACTATGGGGAGATAAGGTATGCAACACCAGTGACTATGTAAGGGGAATACATGGAATAGCAGAAACTGCTGTGTGAATACTGACTTGAAAAATCCAATAGCTACATGTAAGAGTGAAAATGTGAAAAATGGAATCTGCATTACTGCCATGAACATATGAATAAAGAGAAATTTAGCTACTGAATTGATCAATGCAATAGAGCCCCAACACTACGCCAAAGTATTTCTCTACGTTGGGGTCCCTAGCTTGTGTGTGTCCTCTCATGCAGTTAAAAAACTTACCGTGTATGGGAAGCTGAGACCCAGGCTATATATGCGTATGATATGGATTGGCAATAGGTGTGTGGGGAGGGTTCACAAACGAAAAACTACTAACAATAAGGAATAACGTTTGGAACACCATTCTAAGTCTGAACTGGGTGCAAAAACCTAAAAAAACATCACTATGGGGAGATAAGGTATGCAACACCAGTGACTATGTAAGGGGAATACATGGAATAGCAGAAACTGCTGTGTGAATACTGACTTGAAAAATCCAATAGCTACATGTAAGAGTGAAAATGTGAAAAATGGAATCTGCATTACTGCCATGAACATATGAATAAAGAGAAATTTAGCTACTGAATTGATCAATGCAATAGAGCCCCAACACTACGCCAAAGTATTTCTCTACGTTGGGGTCCCTAGCTTGTGTGTGTCCTCTCATGCAGTTAAAAAACTTACCGTGTATGGGAAGCTGAGACCCAGGCTATATATGCGTATGATATGGATTGGCAATAGGTGTGTGGGGAGGGTTCACAAACGAAAAACTACTAACAATAAGGAATAACGTTTGGAACACCATTCTAAGTCTGAACTGGGTGCAAAAACCTAAAAAAACATCACTATGGGGAGATAAGGTATGCAACACCAGTGACTATGTAAGGGGAATACATGGAATAGCAGAAACTGCTGTGTGAATACTGACTTGAAAAATCCAATAGCTACATGTAAGAGTGAAAATGTGAAAAATGGAATCTGCATTACTGCCATGAACATATGAATAAAGAGAAATTTAGCTACGGAATTGATCAATGCAATAGAGCCCCAACACTACGCCAAAGTATTTCTCTACGTTGGGGTCCCTAGCTTGTGTGTGTCCTCTCATGCAGTTAAAAAACTTACTGTGTATGGGAAGCTGAGACCCAGGCTATATATGCATATGATATGGATTGGCAATAGGTGTGTGGGGAGGGTTCACAAACGAAAAACTACTAACAATAAGGAATAACGTTTGGAACACCATTCTAAGTCTGAACTGGGTGCAAAAACCTAAAAAAACATCACTATGGGGAGATAAGGTATGCAACACCAGTGACTATGTAAGGGGAATACATGGAATAGCAGAAACTGCTGTGTGAATACTGACTTGAAAAATCCAATAGCTACATGTAAGAGTGAAAATGTGAAAAATGGAATCTGCATTACTGCCATGAACATATGAATAAAGAGAAATTTAGCTACTGAATTGATCAATGCAATAGAGCCCCAACACTACGCCAAAGTATTTCTCTACGTTGGGGTCCCTAGCTTGTGTGTGTCCTCTCATGCAGTTAAAAAACTTACCGTGTATGGGAAGCTGAGACCCAGGCTATATATGCGTATGATATGGATTGGCAATAGGTGTGTGGGGAGGGTTCACAAACGAAAAACTACTAACAATAAGGAATAACGTTTGGAACACCATTCTAAGTCTGAACTGGGTGCAAAAACCTAAAAAAACATCACTATGGGGAGATAAGGTATGCAACACCAGTGACTATGTAAGGGGAATACATGGAATAGCAGAAACTGCTGTGTGAATACTGACTTGAAAAATCCAATAGCTACATGTAAGAGTGAAAATGTGAAAAATGGAATCTGCATTACTGCCATGAACATATGAATAAAGAGAAATTTAGCTACTGAATTGATCAATGCAATAGAGCCCCAACACTACGCCAAAGTATTTCTCTACGTTGGGGTCCCTAGCTTGTGTGTGTCCTCTCATGCAGTTAAAAAACTTACCGTGTATGGGAAGCTGAGACCCAGGCTATATATGCGTATGATATGGATTGGCAATAGGTGTGTGGGGAGGGTTCACAAACGAAAAACTACTAACAATAAGGAATAACGTTTGGAACACCATTCTAAGTCTGAACTGGGTGCAAAAACCTAAAAAAACATCACTATGGGGAGATAAGGTATGCAACACCAGTGACTATGTAAGGGGAATACATGGAATAGCAGAAACTGCTGTGTGAATACTGACTTGAAAAATCCAATAGCTACATGTAAGAGTGAAAATGTGAAAAATGGAATCTGCATTACTGCCATGAACATATGAATAAAGAGAAATTTAGCTACTGAATTGATCAATGCAATAGAGCCCCAACACTACGCCAAAGTATTTCTCTACGTTGGGGTCCCTAGCTTGTGTGTGTCCTCTCATGCAGTTAAAAAACTTACCGTGTATGGGAAGCTGAGACCCAGGCTATATATGCGTATGATATGGATTGGCAATAGGTGTGTGGGGAGGGTTCACAAACGAAAAACTACTAACAATAAGGAATAACGTTTGGAACACCATTCTAAGTCTGAACTGGGTGCAAAAACCTAAAAAAACATCACTATGGGGAGATAAGGTATGCAACACCAGTGACTATGTAAGGGGAATACATGGAATAGCAGAAACTGCTGTGTGAATACTGACTTGAAAAATCCAATAGCTACATGTAAGAGTGAAAATGTGAAAAATGGAATCTGCATTACTGCCATGAACATATGAATAAAGAGAAATTTAGCTACTGAATTGATCAATGCAATAGAGCCCCAACACTACGCCAAAGTATTTCTCTACGTTGGGGTCCCTAGCTTGTGTGTGTCCTCTCATGCAGTTAAAAAACTTACCGTGTATGGGAAGCTGAGACCCAGGCTATATATGCGTATGATATGGATTGGCAATAGGTGTGTGGGGAGGGTTCACAAACGAAAAACTACTAACAATAAGGAATAACGTTTGGAACACCATTCTAAGTCTGAACTGGGTGCAAAAACCTAAAAAAACATCACTATGGGGAGATAAGGTATGCAACACCAGTGACTATGTAAGGGGAATACATGGAATAGCAGAAACTGCTGTGTGAATACTGACTTGAAAAATCCAATAGCTACATGTAAGAGTGAAAAATGGAATCTGCATTACTGCCATGAACATATGAATAAAGAGAAATTTAGCTACTGAATTGATCAATGCAATAGAGCCCCAACACTACGCCAAAGTATTTCTCTACGTTGGGGTCCCTAGCTTGTGTGTGTCCTCTCATGCAGTTAAAAAACTTACCGTGTATGGGAAGCTGAGACCCAGGCTATATATGCGTATGATATGGATTGGCAATAGGTGTGTGGGGAGGGTTCACAAACGAAAAACTACTAACAATAAGGAATAACGTTTGGAACACCATTCTAAGTCTGAACTGGGTGCAAAAACCTAAAAAAACATCACTATGGGGAGATAAGGTATGCAACACCAGTGACTATGTAAGGGGAATACATGGAATAGCAGAAACTGCTGTGTGAATACTGACTTGAAAAATCCAATAGCTACATGTAAGAGTGAAAATGTGAAAAATGGAATCTGCATTACTGCCATGAACATATGAATAAAGAGAAATTTAGCTACTGAATTGATCAATGCAATAGAGCCCCAACACTACGCCAAAGTATTTCTCTACGTTGGGGTCCCTAGCTTGTGTGTGTCCTCTCATGCAGTTAAAAAACTTACCGTGTATGGGAAGCTGAGACCCAGGCTATATATGCGTATGATATGGATTGGCAATAGGTGTGTGGGGAGGGTTCACAAACGAAAAACTACTAACAATAAGGAATAACGTTTGGAACACCATTCTAAGTCTGAACTGGGTGCAAAAACCTAAAAAAACATCACTATGGGGAGATAAGGTATGCAACACCAGTGACTATGTAAGGGGAATACATGGAATAGCAGAAACTGCTGTGTGAATACTGACTTGAAAAATCCAATAGCTACATGTAAGAGTGAAAATGTGAAAAATGGAATCTGCATTACTGCCATGAACATATGAATAAAGAGAAATTTAGCTACTGAATTGATCAATGCAATAGAGCCCCAACACTACGCCAAAGTATTTCTCTACGTTGGGGTCCCTAGCTTGTGTGTGTCCTCTCATGCAGTTAAAAAACTTACCGTGTATGGGAAGCTGAGACCCAGGCTATATATGCGTATGATATGGATTGGCAATAGGTGTGTGGGGAGGGTTCACAAACGAAAAACTACTAACAATAAGGAATAACGTTTGGAACACCATTCTAAGTCTGAACTGGGTGCAAAAACCTAAAAAAACATCACTATGGGGAGATAAGGTATGCAACACCAGTGACTATGTAAGGGGAATACATGGAATAGCAGAAACTGCTGTGTGAATACTGACTTGAAAAATCCAATAGCTACATGTAAGAGTGAAAATGTGAAAAATGGAATCTGCATTACTGCCATGAACATATGAATAAAGAGAAATTTAGCTACTGAATTGATCAATGCAATAGAGCCCCAACACTACGCCAAAGTATTTCTCTACGTTGGGGTCCCTAGCTTGTGTGTGTCCTCTCATGCAGTTAAAAAACTTACCGTGTATGGGAAGCTGAGACCCAGGCTATATATGCGTATGATATGGATTGGCAATAGGTGTGTGGGGAGGGTTCACAAACGAAAAACTACTAACAATAAGGAATAACGTTTGGAACACCATTCTAAGTCTGAACTGGGTGCAAAAACCTAAAAAAACATCACTATGGGGAGATAAGGTATGCAACACCAGTGACTATGTAAGGGGAATACATGGAATAGCAGAAACTGCTGTGTGAATACTGACTTGAAAAATCCAATAGCTACATGTAAGAGTGAAAATGTGAAAAATGGAATCTACATTACTGCCATGAACATATGAATAAAGAGAAATTTAGCTACTGAATTGATCAATGCAATAGAGCCCCAACACTACGCCAAAGTATTTCTCTACGTTGGGGTCCCTAGCTTGTGTGTGTCCTCTCATGCAGTTAAAAAACTTACCGTGTATGGGAAGCTGAGACCCAGGCTATATATGCGTATGATATGGATTGGCAATAGGTGTGTGGGGAGGGTTCACAAACGAAAAACTACTAACAATAAGGAATAACGTTTGGAACACCATTCTAAGTCTGAACTGGGTGCAAAAACCTAAAAAAACATCACTATGGGGAGATAAGGTATGCAACACCAGTGACTATGTAAGGGGAATACATGGAATAGCAGAAACTGCTGTGTGAATACTGACTTGAAAAATCCAATAGCTACATGTAAGAGTGAAAATGTGAAAAATGGAATCTGCATTACTGCCATGAACATATGAATAAAGAGAAATTTAGCTACTGAATTGATCAATGCAATAGAGCCCCAACACTACGCCAAAGTATTTCTCTACGTTGGGGTCCCTAGCTTGTGTGTGTCCTCTCATGCAGTTAAAAAACTTACCGTGTATGGGAAGCTGAGACCCAGGCTATATATGCGTATGATATGGATTGGCAATAGGTGTGTGGGGAGGGTTCACAAACGAAAAACTACTAACAATAAGGAATAACGTTTGGAACACCATTCTAAGTCTGAACTGGGTGCAAAAACCTAAAAAAACATCACTATGGGGAGATAAGGTATGCAACACCAGTGACTATGTAAGGGGAATACATGGAATAGCAGAAACTGCTGTGTGAATACTGACTTGAAAAATCCAATAGCTACATGTAAGAGTGAAAATGTGAAAAATGGAATCTGCATTACTGCCATGAACATATGAATAAAGAGAAATTTAGCTACTGAATTGATCAATGCAATAGAGCCCCAACACTACGCCAAAGTATTTCTCTACGTTGGGGTCCCTAGCTTGTGTGTGTCCTCTCATGCAGTTAAAAAACTTACCGTGTATGGGAAGCTGAGACCCAGGCTATATATGCGTATGATATGGATTGGCAATAGGTGTGTGGGGATGGTTCACAAACGAAAAACTACTAACAATAAGGAATAACGTTTGGAACACCATTCTAAGTCTGAACTGGGTGCAAAAACCTAAAAAAACCATCACTATGGGGAGATAAGGTATGCAACACCAGTGACTATGTAAGGGGAATACATGGAATAGCAGAAACTGCTGTGTGAATACTGACTTGAAAAATCCAATAGCTACATGTAAGAGTGAAAATGTGAAAAATGGAATCTGCATTACTGCCATGAACATATGAATAAAGAGAAATTTAGCTACTGAATTGATCAATGCAATAGAGCGCCAACACTACGCCAAAGTATTTCTCTACGTTGGGGTCCCTAGCTTGTGTGTGTCCTCTCATGCAGTTAAAAAACTTACCGTGTATGGGAAGCTGAGACCCAGGCTATATATGCGTATGATATGGATTGGCAATAGGTGTGTGGGGAGGGTTCACAAACGAAAAACTACTAACAATAAGGAATAACGTTTGGAACACCATTCTAAGTCTGAACTGGGTGCAAAAACCTAAAAAAACATCACTTTTTTTAGGTTTTTGCACCCAGTTCAGACTTAGAATGGTGTTCCAAACGTTATTCCTTATTGTTAGTAGTTTTTCGTTTGTGAACCCTCCCCACACACCTATTGCCAATCCATATCATACGCATATATAGCCTGGGTCTCAGCTTCCCATACACGGTAAGTTTTTTAACTGCATGAGAGGACACACACAAGCTAGGGACCCCAACGTAGAGAAATACTTTGGCGTAGTGTTGGGGCTCTATTGCATTGATCAATTCAGTAGCTAAATTTCTCTTTATTCATATGTTCATGGCAGTAATGCAGATTCCATTTTTCACATTTTCACTCTTACATGTAGCTATTGGATTTTTCAAGTCAGTATTCACACAGCAGTTTCTGCTATTCCATGTATTCCCCTTACATAGTCACTGGTGTTGCATACCTTATCTCCCCATAGTGATGTTTTTTTAGGTTTTTGCACCCAGTTCAGACTTAGAATGGTGTTCCAAACGTTATTCCTTATTGTTAGTAGTTTTTCGTTTGTGAACCCTCCCCACACACCTATTGCCAATCCATATCATACGCATATATAGCCTGGGTCTCAGCTTCCCATACACGGTAAGTTTTTTAACTGCATGAGAGGACACACACAAGCTAGGGACCCCAACGTAGAGAAATACTTTGGCGTAGTGTTGGGGCTCTATTGCATTGATCAATTCAGTAGCTAAATTTCTCTTTATTCATATGTTCATGGCAGTAATGCAGATTCCATTTTTCACATTTTCACTCTTACATGTAGCTATTGGATTTTTCAAGTCAGTATTCACACAGCAGTTTCTGCTATTCCATGTATTCCCCTTACATAGTCACTGGTGTTGCATACCTTATCTCCCCATAGTGATGTTTTTTTAGGTTTTTGCACCCAGTTCAGACTTAGAATGGTGTTCCAAACGTTATTCCTTATTGTTAGTAGTTTTTCGTTTGTGAACCCTCCCCACACACCTATTGCCAATCCATATCATACGCATATATAGCCTGGGTCTCAGCTTCCCATACACGGTAAGTTTTTTAACTGCATGAGAGGACACACACAAGCTAGGGACCCCAACGTAGAGAAATACTTTGGCGTAGTGTTGGGGCTCTATTGCATTGATCAATTCAGTAGCTAAATTTCTCTTTATTCATATGTTCATGGCAGTAATGCAGATTCCATTTTTCACATTTTCACTCTTACATGTAGCTATTGGATTTTTCAAGTCAGTATTCACACAGCAGTTTCTGCTATTCCATGTATTCCCCTTACATAGTCACTGGTGTTGCATACCTTATCTCCCCATAGTGATGTTTTTTTAGGTTTTTGCACCCAGTTCAGACTTAGAATGGTGTTCCAAACGTTATTCCTTATTGTTAGTAGTTTTTCGTTTGTGAACCCTCCCCACACACCTATTGCCAATCCATATCATACGCATATATAGCCTGGGTCTCAGCTTCCCATACACGGTAAGTTTTTTAACTGCATGAGAGGACACACACAAGCTAGGGACCCCAACGTAGAGAAATACTTTGGCGTAGTGTTGGGGCTCTATTGCATTGATCAATTCAGTAGCTAAATTTCTCTTTATTCATATGTTCATGGCAGTAATGCAGATTCCATTTTTCACATTTTCACTCTTACATGTAGCTATTGGATTTTTCAAGTCAGTATTCACACAGCAGTTTCTGCTATTCCATGTATTCCCCTTACATAGTCACTGGTGTTGCATACCTTATCTCCCCATAGTGATGTTTTTTTAGGTTTTTGCACCCAGTTCAGACTTAGAATGGTGTTCCAAACGTTATTCCTTATTGTTAGTAGTTTTTCGTTTGTGAACCCTCCCCACACACCTATTGCCAATCCATATCATACGCATATATAGCCTGGGTCTCAGCTTCCCATACACGGTAAGTTTTTTAACTGCATGAGAGGACACACACAAGCTAGGGACCCCAACGTAGAGAAATACTTTGGCGTAGTGTTGGGGCTCTATTGCATTGATCAATTCAGTAGCTAAATTTCTCTTTATTCATATGTTCATGGCAGTAATGCAGATTCCATTTTTCACATTTTCACTCTTACATGTAGCTATTGGATTTTTCAAGTCAGTATTCACACAGCAGTTTCTGCTATTCCATGTATTCCCCTTACATAGTCACTGGTGTTGCATACCTTATCTCCCCATAGTGATGTTTTTTTAGGTTTTTGCACCCAGTTCAGACTTAGAATGGTGTTCCAAACGTTATTCCTTATTGTTAGTAGTTTTTCGTTTGTGAACCCTCCCCACACACCTATTGCCAATCCATATCATACGCATATATAGCCTGGGTCTCAGCTTCCCATACACGGTAAGTTTTTTAACTGCATGAGAGGACACACACAAGCTAGGGACCCCAACGTAGAGAAATACTTTGGCGTAGTGTTGGGGCTCTATTGCATTGATCAATTCAGTAGCTAAATTTCTCTTTATTCATATGTTCATGGCAGTAATGCAGATTCCATTTTTCACATTTTCACTCTTACATGTAGCTATTGGATTTTTCAAGTCAGTATTCACACAGCAGTTTCTGCTATTCCATGTATTCCCCTTACATAGTCACTGGTGTTGCATACCTTATCTCCCCATAGTGATGTTTTTTTAGGTTTTTGCACCCAGTTCAGACTTAGAATGGTGTTCCAAACGTTATTCCTTATTGTTAGTAGTTTTTCGTTTGTGAACCCTCCCCACACACCTATTGCCAATCCATATCATACGCATATATAGCCTGGGTCTCAGCTTCCCATACACGGTAAGTTTTTTAACTGCATGAGAGGACACACACAAGCTAGGGACCCCAACGTAGAGAAATACTTTGGCGTAGTGTTGGGGCTCTATTGCATTGATCAATTCAGTAGCTAAATTTCTCTTTATTCATATGTTCATGGCAGTAATGCAGATTCCATTTTTCACTCTTACATGTAGCTATTGGATTTTTCAAGTCAGTATTCACACAGCAGTTTCTGCTATTCCATGTATTCCCCTTACATAGTCACTGGTGTTGCATACCTTATCTCCCCATAGTGATGTTTTTTTAGGTTTTTGCACCCAGTTCAGACTTAGAATGGTGTTCCAAACGTTATTCCTTATTGTTAGTAGTTTTTCGTTTGTGAACCCTCCCCACACACCTATTGCCAATCCATATCATACGCATATATAGCCTGGGTCTCAGCTTCCCATACACGGTAAGTTTTTTAACTGCATGAGAGGACACACACAAGCTAGGGACCCCAACGTAGAGAAATACTTTGGCGTAGTGTTGGGGCTCTATTGCATTGATCAATTCAGTAGCTAAATTTCTCTTTATTCATATGTTCATGGCAGTAATGCAGATTCCATTTTTCACATTTTCACTCTTACATGTAGCTATTGGATTTTTCAAGTCAGTATTCACACAGCAGTTTCTGCTATTCCATGTATTCCCCTTACATAGTCACTGGTGTTGCATACCTTATCTCCCCATAGTGATGTTTTTTTAGGTTTTTGCACCCAGTTCAGACTTAGAATGGTGTTCCAAACGTTATTCCTTATTGTTAGTAGTTTTTCGTTTGTGAACCCTCCCCACACACCTATTGCCAATCCATATCATACGCATATATAGCCTGGGTCTCAGCTTCCCATACACGGTAAGTTTTTTAACTGCATGAGAGGACACACACAAGCTAGGGACCCCAACGTAGAGAAATACTTTGGCGTAGTGTTGGGGCTCTATTGCATTGATCAATTCAGTAGCTAAATTTCTCTTTATTCATATGTTCATGGCAGTAATGCAGATTCCATTTTTCACATTTTCACTCTTACATGTAGCTATTGGATTTTTCAAGTCAGTATTCACACAGCAGTTTCTGCTATTCCATGTATTCCCCTTACATAGTCACTGGTGTTGCATACCTTATCTCCCCATAGTGATGTTTTTTTAGGTTTTTGCACCCAGTTCAGACTTAGAATGGTGTTCCAAACGTTATTCCTTATTGTTAGTAGTTTTTCGTTTGTGAACCCTCCCCACACACCTATTGCCAATCCATATCATACGCATATATAGCCTGGGTCTCAGCTTCCCATACACGGTAAGTTTTTTAACTGCATGAGAGGACACACACAAGCTAGGGACCCCAACGTAGAGAAATACTTTGGCGTAGTGTTGGGGCTCTATTGCATTGATCAATTCAGTAGCTAAATTTCTCTTTATTCATATGTTCATGGCAGTAATGCAGATTCCATTTTTCACATTTTCACTCTTACATGTAGCTATTGGATTTTTCAAGTCAGTATTCACACAGCAGTTTCTGCTATTCCATGTATTCCCCTTACATAGTCACTGGTGTTGCATACCTTATCTCCCCATAGTGATGTTTTTTTAGGTTTTTGCACCCAGTTCAGACTTAGAATGGTGTTCCAAACGTTATTCCTTATTGTTAGTAGTTTTTCGTTTGTGAACCCTCCCCACACACCTATTGCCAATCCATATCATACGCATATATAGCCTGGGTCTCAGCTTCCCATACACGGTAAGTTTTTTAACTGCATGAGAGGACACACACAAGCTAGGGACCCCAACGTAGAGAAATACTTTGGCGTAGTGTTGGGGCTCTATTGCATTGATCAATTCAGTAGCTAAATTTCTCTTTATTCATATGTTCATGGCAGTAATGCAGATTCCATTTTTCACATTTTCACTCTTACATGTAGCTATTGGATTTTTCAAGTCAGTATTCACACAGCAGTTTCTGCTATTCCATGTATTCCCCTTACATAGTCACTGGTGTTGCATACCTTATCTCCCCATAGTGATGTTTTTTTAGGTTTTTGCACCCAGTTCAGACTTAGAATGGTGTTCCAAACGTTATTCCTTATTGTTAGTAGTTTTTCGTTTGTGAACCCTCCCCACACACCTATTGCCAATCCATATCATACGCATATATAGCCTGGGTCTCAGCTTCCCATACACGGTAAGTTTTTTAACTGCATGAGAGGACACACACAAGCTAGGGACCCCAACGTAGAGAAATACTTTGGCGTAGTGTTGGGGCTCTATTGCATTGATCAATTCAGTAGCTAAATTTCTCTTTATTCATATGTTCATGGCAGTAATGCAGATTCCATTTTTCACATTTTCACTCTTACATGTAGCTATTGGATTTTTCAAGTCAGTATTCACACAGCAGTTTCTGCTATTCCATGTATTCCCCTTACATAGTCACTGGTGTTGCATACCTTATCTCCCCATAGTGATGTTTTTTTAGGTTTTTGCACCCAGTTCAGACTTAGAATGGTGTTCCAAACGTTATTCCTTATTGTTAGTAGTTTTTCGTTTGTGAACCCTCCCCACACACCTATTGCCAATCCATATCATACGCATATATAGCCTGGGTCTCAGCTTCCCATACACGGTAAGTTTTTTAACTGCATGAGAGGACACACACAAGCTAGGGACCCCAACGTAGAGAAATACTTTGGCGTAGTGTTGGGGCTCTATTGCATTGATCAATTCAGTAGCTAAATTTCTCTTTATTCATATGTTCATGGCAGTAATGCAGATTCCATTTTTCACATTTTCACTCTTACATGTAGCTATTGGATTTTTCAAGTCAGTATTCACACAGCAGTTTCTGCTATTCCATGTATTCCCCTTACATAGTCACTGGTGTTGCATACCTTATCTCCCCATAGTGATGTTTTTTTAGGTTTTTGCACCCAGTTCAGACTTAGAATGGTGTTCCAAACGTTATTCCTTATTGTTAGTAGTTTTTCGTTTGTGAACCCTCCCCACACACCTATTGCCAATCCATATCATACGCATATATAGCCTGGGTCTCAGCTTCCCATACACGGTAAGTTTTTTAACTGCATGAGAGGACACACACAAGCTAGGGACCCCAACGTAGAGAAATACTTTGGCGTAGTGTTGGGGCTCTATTGCATTGATCAATTCAGTAGCTAAATTTCTCTTTATTCATATGTTCATGGCAGTAATGCAGATTCCATTTTTCACATTTTCACTCTTACATGTAGCTATTGGATTTTTCAAGTCAGTATTCACACAGCAGTTTCTGCTATTCCATGTATTCCCCTTACATAGTCACTGGTGTTGCATACCTTATCTCCCCATAGTGATGTTTTTTTAGGTTTTTGCACCCAGTTCAGACTTAGAATGGTGTTCCAAACGTTATTCCTTATTGTTAGTAGTTTTTCGTTTGTGAACCCTCCCCACACACCTATTGCCAATCCATATCATACGCATATATAGCCTGGGTCTCAGCTTCCCATACATGGTAAGTTTTTTAACTGCATGAGAGGACACACACAAGCTAGGGACCCCAACGTAGAGAAATACTTTGGCGTAGTGTTGGGGCTCTATTGCATTGATCAATTCAGTAGCTAAATTTCTCTTTATTCATATGTTCATGGCAGTAATGCAGATTCCATTTTTCACATTTTCACTCTTACATGTAGCTATTGGATTTTTCAAGTCAGTATTCACACAGCAGTTTCTGCTCTTCCATGTATTCCCCTTACATAGTCACTGGTGTTGCATACCTTATCTCCCCATAGTGATGTTTTTTTAGGTTTTTGCACCCAGTTCAGACTTAGAATGGTGTTCCAAACGTTATTCCTTATTGTTAGTAGTTTTTCGTTTGTGAACCCTCCCCACACACCTATTGCCAATCCATATCATACGCATATATAGCCTGGGTCTCAGCTTCCCATACACGGTAAGTTTTTTAACTGCATGAGAGGACACACACAAGCTAGGGACCCCAACGTAGAGAAATACTTTGGCGTAGTGTTGGGGCTCTATTGCATTGATCAATTCAGTAGCTAAATTTCTCTTTATTCATATGTTCATGGCAGTAATGCAGATTCCATTTTTCACATTTTCACTCTTACATGTAGCTATTGGATTTTTCAAGTCAGTATTCACACAGCAGTTTCTGCTATTCCATGTATTCCCCTTACATAGTCACTGGTGTTGCATACCTTATCTCCCCATAGTGATGTTTTTTTAGGTTTTTGCACCCAGTTCAGACTTAGAATGGTGTTCCAAACGTTATTCCTTATTGTTAGTAGTTTTTCGTTTGTGAACCCTCCCCACACACCTATTGCCAATCCATATCATACGCATATATAGCCTGGGTCTCAGCTTACCATACACGGTAAGTTTTTTAACTGCATGAGAGGACACACACAAGCTAGGGACCCCAACGTAGAGAAATACTTTGGCGTAGTGTTGAGGTTCTATTGCATTGATCAATTCAGTAGCTAAATTTCTCTTTATTCATATGTTCATGGCAGTAATGCAGATTCCATTTTTCACATTTTCACTCTTACATGTAGCTATTGGATTTTTCAAGTCAGTATTCACACAGCAGTTTCTGCTATTCCATGTATTCCCCTTACATAGTCACTGGTGTTGCATACCTTATCTCCCCATAGTGATGTTTTTTTAGGTTTTTGCACCCAGTTCAGACTTAGAATGGTGTTCCAAACGTTATTCCTTATTGTTAGTAGTTTTTCGTTTGTGAACCCTCCCCACACACCTATTGCCAATCCATATCATACGCATATATAGCCTGGGTCTCAGCTTCCCATACACGGTAAGTTTTTTAACTGCATGAGAGGACACACACAAGCTAGGGACCCCAACGTAGAGAAATACTTTGGCGTAGTGTTGGGGCTCTATTGCATTGATCAATTCAGTAGCTAAATTTCTCTTTATTCATATGTTCATGGCAGTAATGCAGATTCCATTTTTCACATTTTCACTCTTACATGTAGCTATTGGATTTTTCAAGTCAGTATTCACACAGCAGTTTCTGCTATTCCATGTATTCCCCTTACATAGTCACTGGTGTTGCATACCTTATCTCCCCATAGTGATGTTTTTTTAGGTTTTTGCACCCAGTTCAGACTTAGAATGGTGTTCCAAACGTTATTCCTTATTGTTAGTAGTTTTTCGTTTGTGAACCCTCCCCACACACCTATTGCCAATCCATATCATACGCATATATAGCCTGGGTCTCAGCTTCCCATACACGGTAAGTTTTTTAACTGCATGAGAGGACACACACAAGCTAGGGACCCCAACGTAGAGAAATACTTTGGCGTAGTGTTGGGGCTCTATTGCATTGATCAATTCAGTAGCTAAATTTCTCTTTATTCATATGTTCATGGCAGTAATGCAGATTCCATTTTTCACATTTTCACTCTTACATGTAGCTATTGGATTTTTCAAGTCAGTATTCACACAGCAGTTTCTGCTATTCCATGTATTCCCCTTACATAGTCACTGGTGTTGCATACCTTATCTCCCCATAGTGATGTTTTTTTAGGTTTTTGCACCCAGTTCAGACTTAGAATGGTGTTCCAAACGTTATTCCTTATTGTTAGTAGTTTTTCGTTTGTGAACCCTCCCCACACACCTATTGCCAATCCATATCATACGCATATATAGCCTGGGTCTCAGCTTACCATACACGGTAAGTTTTTTAACTGCATGAGAGGACACACACAAGCTAGGGACCCCAACGTAGAGAAATACTTTGGCGTAGTGTTGAGGTTCTATTGCATTGATCAATTCAGTAGCTAAATTTCTCTTTATTCATATGTTCATGGCAGTAATGCAGATTCCATTTTTCACATTTTCACTCTTACATGTAGCTATTGGATTTTTCAAGTCAGTATTCACACAGCAGTTTCTGCTATTCCATGTATTCCCCTTACATAGTCACTGGTGTTGCATACCTTATCTCCCCATAGTGATGTTTTTTTAGGTTTTTGCACCCAGTTCAGACTTAGAATGGTGTTCCAAACGTTATTCCTTATTGTTAGTAGTTTTTCGTTTGTGAACCCTCCCCACACACCTATTGCCAATCCATATCATACGCATATATAGCCTGGGTCTCAGCTTCCCATACACGGTAAGTTTTTTAACTGCATGAGAGGACACACACAAGCTAGGGACCCCAACGTAGAGAAATACTTTGGCGTAGTGTTGGGGCTCTATTGCATTGATCAATTCAGTAGCTAAATTTCTCTTTATTCATATGTTCATGGCAGTAATGCAGATTCCATTTTTCACATTTTCACTCTTACATGTAGCTATTGGATTTTTCAAGTCAGTATTCACACAGCAGTTTCTGCTATTCCATGTATTCCCCTTACATAGTCACTGGTGTTGCATACCTTATCTCCCCATAGTGATGTTTTTTTAGGTTTTTGCACCCAGTTCAGACTTAGAATGGTGTTCCAAACGTTATTCCTTATTGTTAGTAGTTTTTCGTTTGTGAACCCTCCCCACACACCTATTGCCAATCCATATCATACGCATATATAGCCTGGGTCTCAGCTTCCCATACACGGTAAGTTTTTTAACTGCATGAGAGGACACACACAAGCTAGGGACCCCAACGTAGAGAAATACTTTGGCGTAGTGTTGGGGCTCTATTGCATTGATCAATTCAGTAGCTAAATTTCTCTTTATTCATATGTTCATGGCAGTAATGCAGATTCCATTTTTCACATTTTCACTCTTACATGTAGCTATTGGATTTTTCAAGTCAGTATTCACACAGCAGTTTCTGCTATTCCATGTATTCCCCTTACATAGTCACTGGTGTTGCATACCTTATCTCCCCATAGTGATGTTTTTTTAGGTTTTTGCACCCAGTTCAGACTTAGAATGGTGTTCCAAACGTTATTCCTTATTGTTAGTAGTTTTTCGTTTGTGAACCCTCCCCACACACCTATTGCCAATCCATATCATACGCATATATAGCCTGGGTCTCAGCTTCCCATACACGGTAAGTTTTTTAACTGCATGAGAGGACACACACAAGCTAGGGACCCCAACGTAGAGAAATACTTTGGCGTAGTGTTGGGGCTCTATTGCATTGATCAATTCAGTAGCTAAATTTCTCTTTATTCATATGTTCATGGCAGTAATGCAGATTCCATTTTTCACATTTTCACTCTTACATGTAGCTATTGGATTTTTCAAGTCAGTATTCACACAGCAGTTTCTGCTATTCCATGTATTCCCCTTACATAGTCACTGGTGTTGCATACCTTATCTCCCCATAGTGATGTTTTTTTAGGTTTTTGCACCCAGTTCAGACTTAGAATGGTGTTCCAAACGTTATTCCTTATTGTTAGTAGTTTTTCGTTTGTGAACCCTCCCCACACACCTATTGCCAATCCATATCATACGCATATATAGCCTGGGTCTCAGCTTCCCATACACGGTAAGTTTTTTAACTGCATGAGAGGACACACACAAGCTAGGGACCCCAACGTAGAGAAATACTTTGGCGTAGTGTTGGGGCTCTATTGCATTGATCAATTCAGTAGCTAAATTTCTCTTTATTCATATGTTCATGGCAGTAATGCAGATTCCATTTTTCACATTTTCACTCTTACATGTAGCTATTGGATTTTTCAAGTCAGTATTCACACAGCAGTTTCTGCTATTCCATGTATTCCCCTTACATAGTCACTGGTGTTGCATACCTTATCTCCCCATAGTGATGTTTTTTTAGGTTTTTGCACCCAGTTCAGACTTAGAATGGTGTTCCAAACGTTATTCCTTATTGTTAGTAGTTTTTCGTTTGTGAACCCTCCCCACACACCTATTGCCAATCCATATCATACGCATATATAGCCTGGGTCTCAGCTTCCCATACACGGTAAGTTTTTTAACTGCATGAGAGGACACACACAAGCTAGGGACCCCAACGTAGAGAAATACTTTGGCGTAGTGTTGGGGCTCTATTGCATTGATCAATTCAGTAGCTAAATTTCTCTTTATTCATATGTTCATGGCAGTAATGCAGATTCCATTTTTCACATTTTCACTCTTACATGTAGCTATTGGATTTTTCAAGTCAGTATTCACACAGCAGTTTCTGCTATTCCATGTATTCCCCTTACATAGTCACTGGTGTTGCATACCTTATCTCCCCATAGTGATGTTTTTTTAGGTTTTTGCACCCAGTTCAGACTTAGAATGGTGTTCCAAACGTTATTCCTTATTGTTAGTAGTTTTTCGTTTGTGAACCCTCCCCACACACCTATTGCCAATCCATATCATACGCATATATAGCCTGGGTCTCAGCTTCCCATACACGGTAAGTTTTTTAACTGCATGAGAGGACACACACAAGCTAGGGACCCCAACGTAGAGAAATACTTTGGCGTAGTGTTGGGGCTCTATTGCATTGATCAATTCAGTAGCTAAATTTCTCTTTATTCATATGTTCATGGCAGTAATGCAGATTCCATTTTTCACATTTTCACTCTTACATGTAGCTATTGGATTTTTCAAGTCAGTATTCACACAGCAGTTTCTGCTATTCCATGTATTCCCCTTACATAGTCACTGGTGTTGCATACCTTATCTCCCCATAGTGATGTTTTTTTAGGTTTTTGCACCCAGTTCAGACTTAGAATGGTGTTCCAAACGTTATTCCTTATTGTTAGTAGTTTTTCGTTTGTGAACCCTCCCCACACACCTATTGCCAATCCATATCATACGCATATATAGCCTGGGTCTCAGCTTCCCATACACGGTAAGTTTTTTAACTGCATGAGAGGACACACACAAGCTAGGGACCCCAACGTAGAGAAATACTTTGGCGTAGTGTTGGGGCTCTATTGCATTGATCAATTCAGTAGCTAAATTTCTCTTTATTCATATGTTCATGGCAGTAATGCAGATTCCATTTTTCACATTTTCACTCTTACATGTAGCTATTGGATTTTTCAAGTCAGTATTCACACAGCAGTTTCTGCTATTCCATGTATTCCCCTTACATAGTCACTGGTGTTGCATACCTTATCTCTCTCATTCCCTGTCTGTCTCTCTTTCATTTCCTGTCTGTCTCTCTCTCATTCCCTGTCTGTCTTTCTCTCATTCCCTGTCTGTGTGTGTCTCTCTCTCTCATTCCCTGTCTGTCTCTCTCTCATTCCCTGTCTATCTCTCTCTCATTCCGTCTGTCTCTCTCTCATTCCCTGTCTGCCTGTCTCTGTCTCTCATTCCCTGTCTGTCTCTATCTCTCTCTCATTCCCTGTTTGTCTGTCCCTGTCTCTCTCTCATTCCCTGTCTGTCTCTCTCATTCCCTGTCTGTATGTCTCTGTCTCTCTCATTCCCTGTCTGTCTGTCACTGTCTCTCTTTCACTCCCTGTGTCTCTGTCTCTCTCACATTCCCTATCTGTCTCTGTCTCTCTCTCATTGCCTGTCTGTCTCTGTCTCTCTCATTCCCTGCCTGTCTGTGTCTCTCTCATTCCCTATCTGTCTCTGTCTCTCTCTCATTCCCTGTCTGTCCCTGTCTCTCTCTCATTCCCTGTCTGTCTCTGTATCTCTCTCATTCCCTGTCTGTCAGTCTCTCTCTCATTCCCTGTCTGTCTGTTTCTTTCTCTCTCTCTCTGTCTCATTCCCTGTCTGTCTCTGTCTCCTTCATTCCCTGTCTGTCTGAGTCTGTCTCTCTCATTCCCTGTTTGTCTGTCACTGTCTCTCTCTCTCTCTCATTCTCTGACTGTCTCTCTCATTCCCTATCTGTCTCTGTCTCCTTCATTCCCTGTCTATCTCTGTCTCGATCTTTCTCATTCCCTGTCTGTCCATCTCTCCACCAATATCATATTACCTCACACATAAGCGTCTTACACTAGCAATGTCCTTTGCCTATAATAACCAATCACAGCTCCTATTAATGACCTTACCTCCCAGCTCTATTGACATTAATGTAAAGAATTTTTTTGGAGAGTAACCGTAAAGTGCGGGGTTAAATTTTCCCCTCAAAAAATAGTCTATGACGTTCCCTGAGTCACATAGGGTGTCTGTGCAAAATATTGTGATTGTAAATGAGACGGTGTGGATTCCTATAGCGGACACACATACAGTATATATAGACACACACATACACACCTTTATATATTAGATATACGCATATGGCTGACGATTCTGTCTGTGTTTCGTCATTTTAATAACCCAAAAAACGGTGCATGCAGCTTTTTTCAGGCTGTCAAAATGATGCCTAGCGGTCAATGTGTGATTGGGGAGGACTGTCTGCAGAATTGGAGATTTTCCAGTGATGGTGGACTGTGGAAGGTTGGAGGTAAGTATGCACAGGAGGATCTCAGCTTCCCTGGTAAATGCATCACCTGGTTCCTCTCTCTGGAGGATGGTGCAGGGAGGTTGGCTCCATGTTCACAGAGGCAAAGTCCGGCAATAGAAGAAAGTTGTTTCCAGCATCACGTCCAAGAAATAAGGTTAAAAAAATAATTTTATGCCATAACTTGTGCAAATCTAGCCGGATATGTCTAAGACTAAGAACCTCTTTTAGATGTGAAACGCGTCAGACATTGTTTTAGACTTCGTGGAGATCCTTCCAACCTAGTGTTGGTTCTAACCTTATGGAATAAAATTGTTTTTTAACCTTTTCTTGAATGTTATGCTGGAAACAACTTTTTTCTATTGCCGAAGGTTTGAGGAGTAGAGGCGGAGCTGTGGTGGAGTCTGAAGGGGGCAAGAAAAGTTTGACAGTATGGGGCCCTGAAATTCCTGGTGGCAGCCCTGGCTGCAGGGGCCCGGGGTGGCTGCCCATGGTGTGTGCATTTTCACTTTCATGGTATGCAACTATCGATGTGTCTGCACATGCGCATGGGCTATAAAATGGTGCTGCCCGTAGACGCTGAGCGCGGCACTTTTGAAATTTTGTCCTGGCATACAGACGTGTACGGTGAGTATTTAAACTATGGGCACTACTACAGTTAGGTCCAGAAATATTTGGACAGTGACACAAGTTTTGTTATTTTAGCTGTTTACAAAAACATGTTCAGAAATACAATTATATATATAATATGGGCTGAAAGTGCACACTCCCAGCTGCAATATGAGAGTTTTCACATCCAAATCGGAGAAAGGGTTTAGGAATCATAGCTCTGTAATGCATAGCCTCCTCTTTTTCAAGGGACCAAAAGTAATTGGACAAGGGACTCTAAGGGCTGCAATTAACTCTGAAGGCGTCTCCCTCGTTAACCTGTAATCAATGAAGTAGTTAAAAGGTCTGGGGTTGATTACAGGTGTGTGGTTTTGCATTTGGAAGCTGTTACTGTGACCAGACAACATGCGGTCTAAGGCGGGCTTTGCACACTACGACATCGCAGGTGCGATGTCGGTGGGGTCAAATCGAAAGTGACGCACATCCGGCGTCACTTGCGATGTCGTAGTGTGTAAATCCTGGATGATACGATGAACGAGCGCAAAATCGTCGTCATCGTATCATCGCTGCAGCCTCCGACATTTCCATAATGCCGGGGGAGCGACAGGTACGATGTAGTTCCTCGTTCCTGCGGCCGCACACATCGCTGTGTGTGAAGCCGCAGGAGCGAGGAACTTCACCTTACCTGCCTCCCGGCTGCAATGAGAAGGACGGAGGTGGGCGGGATGTTTACATCCTGCTCATCTCCGCCCCTCCACTTCAATTGGCCGCCTGCCGTGTGACGTCACTGTGACGCCGCACGACCCGCCCCCTAAGGAAGGAGGCGGGTCGCCGGCCAGAGGGACGTCGCACGGCAGGTATGTGCGTGTAAAGCTGCCGTAGCGATAATAATCGCTACGGCAGCTTTCACTATATATCGAACGTGCGACGGGGGCGGGACTATCGCTGCAGCATCGGTAACACATTGTTACCGATGTTGCAACGTGCAAAGCCCGCCTAAGGAACTCTCAATTGAGGTGAAGCAGAACATTCTGAGGCTGAAAAAAAAGAAAAAATCCATCAGAGAGATAGAAGACATGCTTGGAGTAGCAAAATCAACAGTCGGGTACATTCTGAGAAAAAAGGAATTGACTGGTGAGCTTGGGAACTCAAAAAGGCCTGGGCGTCCACGGATGACAACAGTGGTGGATGATCGCCGCATACTTTCTTTGGTGAAGAAGAACCCGTTCACAACATCAACTGAAGTCCAGAACACTCTCAGTGAAGTAGGTGTATCTGTCTCTAAGTCAACAGTAAAGAGAAGACTCCATGAAAGTAAATACAAAGGGTTCACATCTAGATGCAAACCATTCATCAATTACAAAAATAGACAGGCCAGAGTTAAATTTGCTGAAAAACACCTCATGAAGCCAGCTCAGTTCTGGAAAAGTATTCTATGGACAGATGAGACAAAGATCAACCTGTACCAGAATGATGGGAAGAAAAAAGTTTGGAGAAGAAAGGGAACGGCACATGATCCAAGGCACACCACATCCTCTGTAAAACATGGTGGAGGCAACGTGATGGCATGGGCATGCATGGCTTTCAATGGCACTGGGTCACTTGTGTTTATTGATGACATAACAGCAGACAAGAGTAGCCGGATGAATTCTGAAGTGTACCGGGATATACTTTCAGCCCAGATTCAGCCAAATGCCACAAAGTTGATCGGATGGCGCTTCATAGTACAGATGGACAATGACCCCAAGCATACAGCCAAAGCTACCCAGGAGTTCATGAGTGCAAAAAAGTGGAACATTCTGCAATGGCCAAGTCAATCACCAGATCTTAACCCAATTGAGCATGCATTTCACTTGCTCAAATCCAGACTTAAGACTTAAAGACCCACAAACAAGCAAGACCTGAAGGCTGCGGCTGTAAAAGGCCTGGCAAAGCATTTAATCAGGAGGAAACCCAGCGTTTGGTGATGTCCATGGGTTCCAGACTTAAGGCAGTGATTGCCTCCAAAGGATTCGCAACAAAATATTGAAAATAAAAATATTTTGTTTGGGTTTGGTTTATTTGTCCAATTACTTTTGACCTCCTAAAATGTGGAGTGTTTGTAAAGAAATGTGTACAATTCCTACAATTTCTATCAGATATTTTTGTTCAAACCTTCAAATTAAACGTTACAATCTGCACTTGAATTCTGTTGTAGAGGTTTCATTTCAAATCCAATGTGGTGGCATGCAGAGCCCAACTCGCGAAAATTGTGTCACTGTCCAAATATTTCTGGACCTAACTGTATATTCATTTGCTACCCATGCTTTGAGCTTACTTTTGAACCCCTTGTTTTCACAGTGTATTTGGGCAATTGTGGAAATACACTGCCATATGTGAACTAAACATGGCAGTTTCCTTTGAACATTTTTGGACTCCCCTGAAGATTGCATACCATGAAACGCGTTTTCACTTTCATGCATCATGCCCCTGGGGCTGTCACCAAGCAGATGATTAACGCCGCTTGGAGCCGGCACTGTTTGTATAGCTGCAGACTGGACAATGCAGAAATTCAGACACGCCCACACTGCACACTCTGCATGGCCTGTGCTGAAGAGGAGGGAGTGGCCAGGCAGCAACTTCTCCTAGTGAGAGATGCCAGGAGGAGAACAGCCAATCAGGAGAGGGGGCGGGGCTTGTTCAGTACAGCTGCAGGAGAATGAAATGATGAAAAGGAAAAGAGTGCAGGGGTGAAGAGGAATGGAGACCACAAAAAAGAGAGAAAAGCAAACAGAGAGCAGAAAAAACAGTGAGAAGTGGAGAACAGAAAGAATAGAAAGAAAAAGCAGAGGACAGGAGGAGCAGCCAGGAAGACAAACAGGAAGTGCAGCAGGGAGGCCTGAGCCACTATCATCACCTCTCACAGCACAGGAGCAGGTATTATAATGTACAAATGTCGGTAACACTACAGAAAACTGCCCTGTGCTGTGCCATCACTCTGTGCGTGTTTGTTGCCCCTGTGCCAATACTGTGTGTGTGCTGTCCCTGTGCTGTGCCATCACTGTGTGTGTTGCCCCGTGCCATCACTGTGTGTGTGTGTGTTGCCCCTGTGCTGCTGTGCCATCACTGTGTGTGTGTGTGTGTTGCCCTTGTGTTGCGCCATCACTGTGTGTGTGTTGTCCCTGTGCTGTGCCATCACTGTGTGTGTGTTGCCCTGTGCTGTGCCATCACTGTGTGTGTGTTGCTCTGTGCTGTGCCATCACTGTGTGTGTTGCCCCTGTGCTGCTGTGCCATCACTGTGTGTGTGTTGCCCCTGTGCTGGGCCATCACTTTGTGTGTTGCCTCTGTGCTGTGCCATCACTGCGTGTGTTGCGCCTGTGCTGTGCCATCACTGTGTGAGTGTGTGTTGCCCCTGTTCCATCACTCTGTGTGTGTGTGTGTGTGTGTGTGTATTATCCCTGTACTTTACAGAGTTTGACTATGAATCCAAAGGCTATAAAGAGGGTCATAATCATTACCATTAAATGGGGGAGATAGTTGTGAAAATTTATATTGTGTGGGGTGAGGTGCACGAAGAAGGACATCGCTACTTTAGGCCAAGATCACATATTGCAGATTCTTTGGGGATTTGTGGTGTGAACCCACTGGTCTTGGTGCAGTGGCCTTTGCTCAGTAACAGGACGGTGGTTATATTCAGACTCTATGTGGTGATATTTGGTCATGGAATGGTGGCATTATTTTGCAATTTATTGTATTGGCCTTTATATGGTGGGTGTTGTTCAGTAACATAATGTAGACTGACTGAAGATTGTGTGAGTTTGCTCCTACTTCTACCCCACGTGGAACCCGCCCCCCAGGTGGCTGGCTTCAGTGACCGGGGAAGTCCCATGCCTCGTGATGGCCACCCCCCTATCTACCCTGAGCCCTCCCCCCTGTGAGAAGGCTCCTAAGCTGCATGTAAAGTGTGAATGTGGAATACCGGTGATTAACCCCCTCCTTACCCGAGGCGAATATCACCTTAAATGAGGTGCAATACTCTTTGGTGACTGGTGCCTCTGGGGCGCCACAGGTGGAAAGGATAGGGGGATTGGAGCAGGCACTTCATACTTACCGAATCACTTGTATGGTTGTACGCTCCTGCTGCCAAGGCAGCTCATTACCTTCATTTCATATTCACTGCTTTCCCCACCCACCGCCATCTGTCTGTGGTAAGTTACAGTCAGACAGCTCCCCCAGCCTGTGTGACAGCCTGTCTGACGCTTCCAATCACAGACGCGGTCTGCGGGTCTATCGTACAGTAAAAATAAAGAAAAAATTGTCATAGGGGCCCTTCATATTATGATACCCAGCACATATAAAGCCTACAGCTACAGGCTGCAGCCCCCAGCTCTGCGCTTTTCTTGGCTTTGTATCAAAATAAGAGGGGCCCTATGCTGTTTTTTTTATTATTATTATTATTATTATTATTATTATTAATATTTGAATAAATAATTTAAAAAAAGTGTGCATACACCCAATTTTGATATCCAGCCATGATACAGCTGGACAGCTGGGGACTGCTATTCTCAGACTGGGGAGATCCATGTTTATTGGGTGCCCCCCAGCCTAAAAATAGCAGCCTGAAGCCACCCAGGATTGTAGCATCCATTTGACGCGACAATCCCAGCACTTTACCCGGCTCTTCCCGATTGCCCTGGTGCAGTGGAAATTGAGTTAATATAAAGGGTTAATGGCAGCCCACAGCTGCCACTAAGCCCTAGATTAGTAATGGGAGCATCTATGAGACACCCACCATTACTAATCTGTAAGTTAGGGTAAATAAACACAAACACCAAAAAAATCCTTTATTTTAAATAAAATACCAAAATAACACTCTTTCACGACTTTATTAATGCCCCAAACACCCCTGCAGGTCCAACGTAATCCACACAAGGTCCCACGTCGATTCAGCCCTTCTACATCTGAAACTCACAGCGCATGCCATAGAACATGCTTGCCCTCTGTGAGGTTCAGGCAGAGACTGAGTGAGCCACGTAATGATTGGTGACATCACTGTTGTGATTTGTGGTCACAGCCCGAGGTTCCCACGAGCCTCCACCTGTGACCGCAAATAGCCTGAGTGACGTCACTGTTCATCGCGTGGCTTACTCAGTCATTGCCTGAATCTTACAACGAGCAGTTATGTTCTATGGAACTTGCTGGGAACTTCAGATGTAGCAGAGCAGGAATCACTGTGGGACCTCATGTGGATTACGTCGGACCTGCAGGGTGTTTTTGGGGCCACAGTAGCAGGTACAGCCATGCCGGAGACTGGTAAGTATAGGACGCTTGCTATATTTTTTTTTCTTTATTTTTACTTTATTTTTTTATCACTAAGTTCCTACCCAGTCTTCACCACAGTACCGGCTCAACCAGGAGAAGAGTAGCTAAGGGACTACCTCATCTTCACTACAGCCTCTGATGGTGAGATTAGGCTTGCGCTGGAAAGTAGCCTCCAGGTGCCACTTCAGATAATATCATGGTAGTGTGGTAGCTGACTCCAGGGGTCAAGGATGTAGGGATGAGCTCAGGTGCAGAATGGATGGCTGGTCAGACTGGATAGCTGGCTAAGGCCGATGCAGAGGGTACTACAGATAGGGCTGAAGTAGCAGGTACAAAGGATACGGCATGTACAGTAGATATGGCAAGTACTGCAGGTGCAGCAGTTTTGTCAAGTGTAGAAGGTATAGCAGGTACAGCGTGTAGAGCAGGTATGGATAAGTAGGAAGAGGTAATAATAATAATAATAATTTTTCTTTCTATAGCGCCAACATATTCCGCAGCACTTTATAATTCAGAGGGGACATGTACAGACAATATGAGACAATACAAAATAATAAAATTAAGATACCAAGAGGAGTGAGGGCCCTGCTCGTAAGCTTACAGTCTATGAGGAAATAGGGTAGGCAGAAAAGGTGAATGAGGGGAGAAAGCTTGACATATGTGGTCCAGCCATCGATTTAATAGGGGATTCAAAACCAACTGCATGGACCGGTCGCCAGCCAGAATTTATACAGGTACACAGTGTAAAAAAGTACTTGGAGAGGAATGGAATCAGAAGCTACAGGAGACAAGAATTGGAAGTAAATTTTATGAATGGCAGAAGGGGACTAGATTAGATTAGGGTAGTGAGGTGATAGGCTAGTCTGAAGAAATGCGTTTTTAGGGCCCACTTAAAGGTGTGAATGTTGGGAATTAATAGGATTGTTCTTGGTAGTGTTTTCCAGAGCATAGGCGCAGCTCCTGGGAAATCTTGAAGACGGGAGTAAGAGGTTTGAATTGTTGAGGATGTCAGACTTAGGTCATTAGCAGAGCGGAGGAAACGGGTGGGGTGATAGAGATGATGGAGAAGATGGGTGGTGCTGAACCATGGAGAGCTTTGTGGGTGAGAGTGATAAGTTTATGTTGGATTCTGGAGTGAATAGGCAACCAGTGCAATGACTGGCACAGAGCAGAGGCATCAGTGAAGCTGTTGGAGAGGAAAATGATCCTGGCTGCAGCATTGAGAATGGATTGGAGAGGGGAGAGTTTAGTAACAGGAGACCAATTAGTAAAGGATTACAATAATCCAGACGAGAATGAATGAGAGTGATGGTAAGAGTTTTTGCAGAGTCAACGGTAAGAAAAGGATGAATGCTAGAGATGTTTTTGAGGTGGAATTGATATGAACAAGCAAGTGAACGAATATGGGGAGTGAAGGAGAGATCGGAGTCAAATATAACCCCAAGACAGCGGGTGTGCTGCTGGGGCGTAATGGTAGAACCACACACAGAAATGGTAATATTGGGTTTCAGAAGGTTGGGGGAGGGAGGAAACATGAGAAGTTCAGTTTTTGACAGGTTCAGTTTTAGATAGAGGGAGGATATGATGTTAGAGATGGCAGACAGACAATCGGTAGTATTTTGTAATAATGCAGGGATGATGTCAGGAGAAGATGTGTACAGTTGGGTGTCATCAGCATAGAGATGGTACTGGAAACCAAATCTGCTGATCATTTGTCAAATAGGGGCAGTGTATAGAGAGAAAAGGAGGGGGCCTAGGACTGAACAATGAGGAACCCCGACCGTAAGGGGAAGGGGAGAGGAAGAGGAGCCGGCAAAAGATACAGTGAATGAGCGGTCAGAGAGGTAAGAGGAGAACGAAGAAAGAACGGTGTCCTTAAGCCCAATAGAGTGGAGCATAGTGAGGAGGAGCTGGTTATCCACAGTATCAAATGCAGCAGAGAGATCCAGGAGAATCAGCAGGGAGTAGTGACCATAATGCGGATGTCACACGGTACGATATATCGGGCGATATGTCGGCGGGGCCACGTCGTAAGTGACGCACATCCGGCATCGTTTGATATATCGTAGCATGCAACAGCTACAAGCGACGGTTAACGAGCAAAAATACTCACCTTATTGTTGCTCGTTAACACGTTGCTCATTTTCGAAAAATCGTTTCTTCTTCTGTGCACCGGTTGTTCAACGTTCTCGGGGCAGCACACATTTCTCCATGTGACACCCTGGGAATGATGAACACAGCTTAGCTGCGTCCCTCCGGCAATGCGGAATGAAGGAAGTGGGTGGGATGTTTACGTCCCGCTCATCTCCGCCCCTCCTCTGCTATTGGCCGGCCGCTGTGACGCTGAACATCCCTCCCCCTTCAGGAAGAGGATGTTCGCTGCCCACAAGGAGGTCGTCCAGGAGGTAAGTGCATGTGACAGGGGGTTAATGACTTTGTGCGCCACAGGCAACTAATTGCCCATGATGCACAAACGACGGGGGCGGGTACGATTGCTCGTGCGATCGCACGATAGATCGTCCCTTGTGACGCCCGCATTATATTTAGCTGTTAGTAGATCATTAGAGTTTAGTAAGAGCAGTTTCAGTAGAATGCAAGGAGCGGAAACCGGATTGTAGAAGGTCAAGGAAAGAATTGTCTGACAGAGGATTAAACGGGAGTTGGCCAAGCGTTCCAATAGTTTGGAGATGAAGGGGAGATTAAAGACTGGTCTGTAGTAAGTGCACAAATAATGGACACAGGATATTGGGATCTGGAATGAAACCTGACAACTAGTAACAGTGGGTCTGTAGCAGTAAGACCATGTTGCTCAGGCACCCCCTATAGGCTGAGAACCACTTCAGAATTAGGGTATGCTGGCTTTTTAAGAGAAGAGAGGTGAGCGCGCATACCCTAAGTGCGCTCACAGGAGACCTCTGCAATGTGCGCAGGCCCTAGAAGTTAGCAGGAGGAACACGGTTGACGCCACTGCCGAGCAGCCAGGAGGGTGATTGCACCAGCATGCCCACCTGGAGCAGGAAGCAAGACAATACAGGGATGCCGGTATGGCTGTCTTTCCCTGAGCACAACCTTGACTAGTATGCAGGGCAGCAGGAACACAAGTTCCACTTGAGGATAAAGACACAAAGTGGAAAAGACAGACAAAGATAAAGAAGCAGCAATTATACAATGCAAACCAGAGTTCAGGATGGTGTAAAAGTAAAGGATTAGTGAGGCAAAGCAAAAAGGGAATAAAGGATGGGGAGACACTAAACAAACTTCCAAGCAGCAATCTCCAAATGTGGCTCCTTAAGTGACTTTTTTTTGTTAGTTCTCTAAAATGGTTTGGAAAAGCCTTCCTGCCAAATTCCTTCAAAACTGTGTGCAGACTTGGTGGTTTGATGCTCTTTAGAAGGCACAAGGTGGTCACATGAAAAAACTAATTTGATTCAGATTGATATTTTGTTCTTTACTTTGCATGCTGTTAATTGATAAATAAATAAGCTGATAGGAGCTCTACTTTTGACAATATGCTTACTTTGCAGCATTTTCTCTATGCCTGCCAAACTCTTTTGCACTGCACTGTATGTATTATATATAAGTAAACCCTCTTCATATACTGTAGCAACAAGTGAACAAGTCCTGCACCGCCTGCCCTCAGATTACCTCCAAGTTCAGTGGCTCACGTGCTGATGACTGCCATGTAGCGCTGGTTTGCAGGCGCAGCGTGCTGGTCGGTATTGAGCAGCTAGGAGATCCAACAACAGGAAGATGAAAAATCGACCGCAAACAGCTGCTATGCCAAACAATTTCTTTTTTATTCAAGCGTTCTTTTCATCGGTGCAGATAAAAATGCGGGAGGTGACTAGGATGCGAGTCCCTCCAAAGGACGACGGCCGTTTCGTCTGTAAGCCAGACTTCTACGGGTCCACGTCGGGGAATGGCCGCACGCACCTTATTTATTTTTTTTATTTTTTTTTTCCCCCTGTTTTCATGTTTGTTTTTGAAATGTGTGTCACATTGATTGTATGACCATGTTTTAAATGGGATGTGTTGTCTGCACTTATGTTAATCACTATCATGTGTGCATTCCTCTGTTTTTAATGTGCGGTGATGTGGCCTGGATGCACTCCCCTTTATAAGGTGCGTGCGGCCATTCCCCGACGTGGACCCGTAGAAGTCTGGCTTACAGACGAAACGGCCGTCGTCCTTTGGAGGGACTCGCATCCTAGTCACCTCCCGCATTTTTATCTGCACCGATGAAAAGAACGCTTGAATAAAAAAGAAATTGTTTGGCATAGCAGCTGTTTGCGGTCGATTTTTCATCTTCCTGTTGTTAAACCCTCTTCATATGTACCGCACCCCAAAATTAATGGTGCTTTGAAACAGATAGCTAACAATTTTATAATAACAGGAGGAATCCTAATGAATCCTAATGAATAAATTAACAAATTAAAAAATTCCTAAAATATACTATTTATAAGAAATGCATTAAAAACCACAGTAAGTGGGTATACCTTACAAAAACCTCCATAAAACGGTACAAATGCAGAAAAAGTTAGGCATTGGGAGTAGGTGAAAAATTGTTTGACATGCTATAAGCTTCAATCAACACCTGCAAGGCCCTGATGCTACACCTAAGGGCTGATCCTACCTGATGGCGGAGGTTGGCACCCTAAACGCATGTGGCGCTCATCCTCGACTCCCCCTTGAAATCCCTGATAGAGTCCCTAAACTAAAGACTGCCGGTACAAAAATATCCACAAACAACAACCTTAACCAAAACAGGTTAAATAACCATACTATCAGAAAGCACAATATTAATGGAATTTAATATATTCAATACACATATACACAATACTCAGGAACAGCAAAACATAACTCCAATGAGTATAAACTATCAGATGTATAAAGAAAAAACTGAGCATCCTACAAAGATAAAGGTCAAGCAAGTACAAATAGAAAAAAAGGACTTTCCTTAAGAAGTGAATCTCTATAGTGCAGCCTCAACACGTTTCTCCTGCATTTCAGGTTCATCAGGAGGACTCAGTGAAACATAGATGTCCCAAGATGAGGTGGATACCACTGTACCGCCCCGGGGCTCGGCCGGCTGCTGAGCCGCTCGGATCCGTGCTCGTCGGTGGGTGGCTCGAGCTCTTCACGGACCCGGGGGTCACGTTGCTCTAAAAGGGGGTTGGCGCTACACGTAGGGACTTCGGTGGGGAGGTCCACGGCCGGAGCCGCGGTGGTTTGCAGGGGATTTAAGTTCGTAACGCCACCCACAGGTTGTGGTGAATGGATGGACACCACCGCTGCCGTTGACTAGGCTCCCGGGGATGGTGTTGTGCAACTTGGTGTTGACCCCCTCCGTGGGTAGGGGGGATGATGGTCCCGGGGGCCCAAGGGAGGTGCTGAGGCGAGGGGATGGATGCATGCTGGGGTGTCGGTGTGATGCGGCGCGGTGCGCGGCCCGAAGACACTGTTGTACTCACTATGACAAACACGCTGGAGTCTCTGGTAAACTAAACAAGATGGTGAACGGTGCCCGCAGCCGGCTGCAGTTTTCCCCTTAACAGGTTGGTGGTTTCCACCTTTCTCCTGCACCTCACTTAGGTAGAAATCACGACTCCTATGCCTGAGCAACGGTAGTCCACTGCCCGGTTTGATATGTGTCGGGAGAGCCCTCTTTGCCCGCAGACGCTGGCCCCTCGGGTCTCTATGCCTGGGCAGTGGCTTTACCCCTATGGTTGGGCTGTTGTCTTCAGTCGGGTCTTATGTGGGAAAGGTTCTAAAGTCCAGTCCTCAATCAGTTGATTTGACTCAGCCCGGTTGTTTCTGGGCCTCGTACTGGGTCTGAGTACCCCTCCTGGTGCTCCAGTTTCCAATCGGTTCCCCGGTTCGGTATCGGCGGGCCACCGCCCGTCCCCGATCCCTACAGTTCCACCGGCTGTAATTCCAGCTCCCGCAGGTGGCCACCACCGTCGGCCTCCTTGCCAGAGGTGACTGGGCTCCAACCCAGACACCTGTTGTAGACTATGGCAGACCTAGGCACAGGTCTGCCCTTGAACTTCATTCCACTCCACTTCACAGTCAAAGCTAATCTAGACTCTACTGTTTTTCCCGCCTCCAGGCCTGTGAACTCCTCAGTGGGCAGAGCCAACCACCTGGCTCCGCCCCCCTGGTGTGAACATCAAACCCGGAGGGAGGTGACAAGGGTTTTGTAGTTTGGCTGCTGTCACCTTACTAAGGGGGGGGGGGGTGTATGGGACTACCTGTGACAACCTGGCTAGTCTAGGGCGTCACACTACTAATGAAACTGACCAGTTTATATACCCCTTTCAGGACATAGAGGAAAAACTACAGGTTTAGAATACAGCCGTAGACTGACTCCACCTGGAGACTGAGCATGTCAGAGCAATGATGCCTAATATATAACAGCTGAGAGACTCATGAGAGGACTGTTCCCACCCATATGTGCCCTTGAAGGTAAAGCCCACTAGTGATTCACAAAATATATAGTGCGTAGACCATCCCAAAAAAAGGCATGCCTGTTCAAGTGTGCCGCCCCCGTGCCAGCACCCGCCGCTGCTCGGGTCCGGACCCGCTGTGTGTGTCTGTGGCTCGAGGGATCCTCCGGACCCGGGGGTCATGCGGACACGCCGAATAAAAGGGGGGGTAGATGTACGGGCTAGGCCGTTTTAAGTTCATGATGCCACCCACGGTGTGTGGTGAAGTGGCACACCACCGCTGCTGTTGCCGGGCTCCCGGGGGAGATGTAGTTGCAGCTGGATGTTAACCCCTCCATGGGTAGGGATAGTTGCCCCGGGACCCAGTGTCTTCGTGCAGGGTATAGCGATGGCAAGGGCCAGTGCGCCCGGACGTGCGAGGGGATGTTTGGTTACTCACAGCAAATGAATCACATGAGTCTTTTGGTAAACCAAGGTGCTGGTGGCCGGCCGCCGTAGGCGGTTGCATTCAGGTCCCCCACCTGGGCTGGTGGTCGCTGTCCTTTTCCCTCTGCAGGAGTCCGCTCCCAGCTGGCTGTGGCCTAAGAGCCGTACCCCCAGACACTGGCCCGTGGGATCTATGGGCCCTGGCGGTGGCCTTATCCCTATCGGTGGGCTGTTGTCTTCTTTAGGGTCTTTGGGTGGGACAGGACCTATAATCCTGTCCTCAATCGGTTAATTAGCTAGGCCGCTGGTTTCGCTCCTGGCTTCAGGGTCCAAGCACCCTCTCTGTGCTCTGGTTTCCGGGTCAGTTCTCCGTGTCGGTACCGGCGTGCTACAACCCTGTCCCGGTCCACCTCGGATCTGCCGAGCTGTCTTCCCGTCTCCTGCTGATGGAGATCACCGTCTGCCACCTAGCCAAAGGCACGAGGGCCCCAACCCTGGCACCGTTCAACTCGAGCTTCTCCTCCTGCTAGGACTACACCTAGCCCCAGCTCACTCCTCTCAACTCGAACTACAACTTAATCTGTTTGTTTTCTCACCCTGGGCTGTCTAGAGTCTTAGGTGGGCGTTCCCAACCACCTGGTCCCGCCCACTGGTGTGCCTATCTTTCCGTAAGGGGGGGGATGACTAATGTTTCAGGTCGGCTGTGTGTTAGCTAAGTGAGGGAGGGTGTTATACGAAGGCCTATCAGTGACTACCTGGATTTGCCAGGGCGTCACACAAGCATCAGCCAATAGGGGATGGTATTGGAGCCAGCTACCAGAGTGACGTCATGTATGTCTATGCTGCAGAATGTGATGTGCATGGCAAAACCCAGAGCATAGCTGTAACCATGGCAACAAACACAGGGTGCATCACGAGGGTAAGGCTCTCTTCGCATGTGCCAATAGACATGATGCGCATCACATGGAGGAGCCATGAAGTCTGCACACATTGTCCCAGCGAGTTATAACCTACTCCCCACACCTAGTGTCGCGGGCGGGGAGGAGGGTGTCAGCACTGCGCTCACCCCTCTGCTCGGGTCCGGCTGCTGCTGCTCAGTGGTGGCTCGAGCGGTGGGCCGGATCCCGGGGGTCTCGAGCGGCGCTCCTCGCCCGTGAGTGAAAGGGGATTGGGTTTTTGGGATAAAGTATATTGTCCGTGACGCCACCCACAGTTGTGGTGATTTGTTGACACCACCGCTGCTCTGTATGGGGATCCCGGGAGTGATGATGTGGAGCAGCCAGTTGTTGTGTTGCCCCTCCGTGGGTAGGGGTTGGTGCTCCCGGGGCCCAGTGAGGAGGCGGGAGATGCAGGGCTTGGTGGGCGCAGGGACGCGGGGGCAGCGCTGTGCCTTGCGGCACTGTGGTACTCACTCAGCCTGAGACGTTGACACAGTTTTTCGGTAAACCACACAGCTGGAAAGACGGTTCCCACGGACGACTGCACTTGCTCTCCCAGTAGGTGACGGTGATGTCCCTTTGACCTGCACCTAATGTTTCTGTGTTGGTAGCGATGGGTTCCCACCGGTAACCCACTCCCCGGCTTGGATATGGGCCGGAGGAGCCCTACTTTGCCCGCAGACGCTGGCCCCGAGGAACTGGTGCCCTGGCGGTGGCGGTGTTCCTCCTTAATGGTCGGACTGTTGCCTTCAATCGGGACTTGGTTGTTTGGAGACAGACGTCCCCTTCACTGACGGATTTGGCAAATTATGGCGACTCCTAGCCTTGCCGGGGTCCGAGAGGCCCATGCCCTGGTGCTGACTGTTCTTTGTATACTGCTCCAGACCGCCGGGCCACTACCCATCCGCAGTCCTTCCAGCAACCTCCGAGCAGTCCCCCTCCAGACAATCACCGCCGTTGCTGACCTTGCTGACACTGTCCTGCACTTAGCCGGACCAACTTCAGGCCTTTCTACTCTCACTTTTACTCTTTTCTTCTTTGCTCCACTACTACTTCACTTTCACTTAGCTCCTCTACCACTTCCTTCCACTTTCCTCCCCTAACAGAACTTCAACTCACTGTTTACTCCATCTTGTCCAAACCCTATCTCTGTTCCTCACTCAAGCTCTGCCTGAGCTAACTGCCTGGTTCTCCCGCCTCCAGGGCTGTGTACTCCTCGGTGGGCGGAGCCAACCGCCTGGCCCACCCCCTGGTGTAAACATCAGCCCCTGGAGGAAGGCAACAAGGATTTTGGTAGCTTTGGTGTTCCTACTGGGATGTAGGGTGTGGTGGTGTGATGACCTGTGACCCCTGGCTTGCCCAGGGCGTCACACTAGCTTTTTCTGCATTTCAAACAGATAACTATACCAGGGAGATAGCTCATGTGGCAGCAATTGTTTTAGAAGTAAGGCACAACCCTAACATCGAGTAGTCTTTTCTGTGTGCTCACAAAGAAATAGTAAAGCCCCTTAGCATTCCCACACAATGTGAACATATTTTCATGACCCACACATAGTTTGATGCCTAAATAGTGGTACCAAACAAACAGTATGATAGTTCTATAGTGCCCATGAGGCTTCAGTCGCCACAGAGTATTGCACTCAAATTTGGGTGTAATGCTAAACTCGGATTCTGGAGAGGTCAGTCATGGTTTCACCACATTTCACACTCAAATACACACCAGTTTGCCCTGTTCCCACTGGGGACTGGGCTAGGGTAGGGTAATAAAGGGGTCGCCGACAGAGTGGCATTTACAGGATGCCCTCAACAGAGGTCCCAGTCCCACTAGCTTAGGACCTGGGAGGGGGGAGGTGCAGCCAGCAGGGGGAGTCAGGAGCCAACACAACAGTTAGGGAGTTCTCCAGCAGGAGAGGAAGGGAGGGTGGGAAGGAGGAGAAGTTCACACGATTGCCGTAGGGAGAGTGAACCTGCTCCCAACGGAATCGACGCCTTGCAGGGCGGCAGGACCCTAGGGAAGATCATGCTTCACACTGGTTTTCCAGAATCTGCCTGGACGGGGAAAGTTTCAAGCTTCCCTGACCACACAGTGCTCGACAGCACAGTGCCAGAGAGGATCTGGGTTCTCACATCAAGCCGGATCCCATATCGGAACCGCTGCACCTGCATATAGAGACAAGAGTATTACTCGTGAAACCCAAGGTTCCATGGTAACTTCAAGCCAGGGGATCCATAGACAGGCATTACAAGGAGGAAACCCACCGAACACCGAAACCGAACTGATCTCTAACAGGTTCAGGTTCGACGGAGCCCATCATAGCAAGTGACTGGTATTACCCGGGTGAGCGGCACAGCACTAAAAGGGAGTAGACAACCTGGAACTGCAGCTATAGACTCTGAATCTTTTTTACCGGTATTGCCGCTCTGAGCCACCATTACTACTCCCCTCATCATCCTCCCCGGGGCCCAGTCCACCTGTGGGGAGCGATACCATCGATAGCTGCTACTACCATCTGCCCCGGAGAACAGCGACAGCAGAGGCGGCCCATTCCCTGGCCGCATACCACAGGTGGCGTCATGACATTCACCTCACTACTCCCCCAACGTCCTCCCTAGCCATCTTATGTACGCCTCGGGGCAACAGAGCCGGACTATGCCGCTCGTGACCGCGACAGTCGATGGCCCGGCAACGAGTAGGTTAATGCACCTGCCCCGTGGGGCGCTACAGTTCCACAGAGTATCTCCCAAACAGTATGCAAAATGAAGTAAGGATAGCACAAGCAAAGAATGTGCACATGTAGATGCTAAGATGTATAGTCAATTATTGTACAACATTCTTACCACCTTGCACTGGCCTACACAGACAACTTTCTCTAGACCTTTAACTTGAGAGAGGTCCATTTAAGTATTTTTTTAAGTTGATGCTGCCAAACTGCCATTTTTCTTGAAACTGTAAGAAAGTCTCCCCAAATATACATTTTGATTGGGGATAAGCAAATGTATTCGCCACTACTCGGTAACCGACAGATAATGGGGTATTCGAGGTATTTGCTATCCGACGGCTAATATGGTATTTGCTTCGATACTTTCATTTTCATTTAAGACTTACTGCCGCCTTTTTCCAGCCAAGGAACACATCTGATGTTGCTTGCCCTCACAGTAACGCCGCAGCCATCTTTGTTGTGGTGTTACTGAGATTGGCTTGGCCTCACAGTGTCATAGGGGCTCTATAAGGCTGCCGCCATTTTGTGCACGCATTCATTCCTGAGCTGGCGGTGCAGATAGACTGTACTGTGTGCGGGAGAGCGTTTATACAGTGAACTAATAATAGTCCTTGTAAGGGCTGAAGATATTTTGCATTAGCTGCTAGCAGCTGTGTAAATCGTAGAACCAGGTATAGGGACAGTGCAGTGCGTTGTTTGATATAGCGCTCCTGCTGCAAAATCCTAAATAGCCCTTGTAAGGGCTGAAGATAGTGTGCATTATCTGCTAACAGCTGTAGAAATCGCAGAACCAGCTATAGGGTCAGTGTTAGTGCATTGCTTTGTTAGGTGAAAGCCGTTCTTGTTTTAAACTGGCCCAAAAAAAAATCCTCTTATTAGTGCTGCATACGGTCTGTTACTGCAGTGTGTAAAGCCTGCTTTACACGGGACAACCAATCGTGAGATTTCACGATCGATCGTACCCGCCCCCGTCATTTGTGTGTCATGGGTAATTGACTGCCCGTGGCGCACAAAGTCGTAAACCCCCCGTCACACGTACTTACCTCCCGTGCGACGCCGCTGAGGGCGGCGAACATCCACTTCCTGGAGTGGGAGGGACATTCAGCGTCACAGCGACGTCACAAGGCAGGCAGCCAATAGAGGCAGAGGGGCAGAGATGAGCGGGATGTAAACATCCCGCCCACCTCCTTCCTTCCACATAGCTGGCTGGTGCCGCGGGACGCAGGTAAGCGATGTTCATCGTTCCCGTGGTGTCACACGGAGCGATGTGTGCTGCCACAGGAACAATGAACAACTGGCGCCATGTTTCATAAACGATTTTATGAAACCTAGCAACGAGTACATGACTCACGATTTATGAGCGATACTGCATCACTAGGAGACACGTTGACCAATGTTGCCCTATGGTAGATAGCACACACACGTAAAATTACATGGAATCCGTGTGGTTAGTACTTGTGTGCGCTTTCCCACACGGCCAACATGTCCGTTTTTGGCGGTCAGCACGCAGGCATAGACCCGCTAAAGTCAATGGGTCCATAGCAATTTTGATACCAGCCAGGGTAAAGCCATACGGCTGTAGGCTGGCTGGTATTCTCAGGATGGGGAGCTCCACGCTATGGGGAGCCCCGCAGCCTAAAAATATCAGCCAGCAGCCGCCCAGAATTGCCGCATCCATTAGATGCGATAGTTCTGGAACTTTACCCGGCTCTTCCCGATTTGCCCTGGTGCGTTGGCAATCAGGGTAATAAGGAGTTAATGGCAGCAACCCATAGCTGCCACTAAGTCCTAGATTAATCATTGCAGGCGTCTATGAGACACCCCCAATGATTAACCTGTAATTTAAACTTAATAAACACACACAACGAAAAATCCTTTATTTGCAATAAAAAACACTAACAAATACCCTTGTTCACCACTTTATTAAGCCCCAAAAACCCATCCATGTCATGGAGGTCCCGCGTCGCTTCCAGCTCTGCTACATGAAGGTGACAGGAGCTGCAGAAGAACACCGCCGCTCCTGTCAGCTCCACGCAGCAACTGAAGTGAGTAGTGCGATCAGCTGTGCTGTCACTGAGGTTTCTCGCGGCCACCGCTGGATCCTCCACCTGTGACAGCAAGTCGCCCGAGTGACAGCGATGAAGTCACAAGTCTCGGGGGGAGGACTCCAGCTGGCCGCAGGTAGTCTGAGTGACGGCAGCACAAATCGCGCTGCTCACTTCAGTCACTCAGGGGAGTAGCGGTCACCGGTGATTCCATCACGGGTGACCGCTAATCAGTACGAAACACCCCAGACAGAGCCGCGGTATGACAATGAAGTCGGGTGAAGTTCACCCAAGTTCATTCTCATTGCACAACTCTGTCTGCTGTGAGCCGACATGTATCAACATGCATCACACACGGACATTCCACACGGACATTCCACGTATGCATACACAGCCATTCAACACGCACACACGGCAAGCATACGCCATCACACGGATGTCATATGTACCAGAGAAACGGCCATAAAAAACGGAACACGGACTCGAAAAACGGAACATGAGACACGTACGTTTTTTATGCGGAAGTGTGTTTTAAGCCTAATATAGGGAGAGCTTTTTCACAGGCAGGGAGAGATTTAAAGCTGTCCTGACATCTGCTACTAATAATCAACAATCCCAGCACTGCTACATCCCTTTTGTGTGTTCTACTAGGAATAGGTATTACAACTTCCTAAAAAAGATCCCAAAATTGACAAAACAACGGGTTCAGGTGTAGTGTAGTGCCTGTTAGCCAGTAACCTACTGCTAAAAAAATAATGTAAGTTTAGAAAAAAAAAAAAATTGCTGTCACAGCCTGTAGTTCTGCCTGAAGCCAAATACCATAATATATAGCATCATGGTGGTGGCTTCATATCTTACAGAACTTAGATAGTGGCCTGCTGCAATTAACACACAGTGTCAGAAATTTTAATTAATACTCAGTGTCAGTGGCTCTACTTCTGCCTGAAGGCCAATACATTACTAGCAGCAACCTAGCATACTTTTGGCGGCTTCATATCTTACAGAACCTACATAGTGTCCTGCTTTTATTAAAATACAGTGTCAGTGTTACCAAATTTTAATTAATACTCGGTGTCAGTGGCTCTACTTTTGCCTAAAGGCTAATACCTTACTAGCAGCAACCTAGCAAACTGGTGGCGGCTTCATATCTTACAGAAACTACATAGTGTCCTGCTCCTTTTAAAACACAGTGTCAGTGTTACCAAACTTTTAATTAATACTCAGTGTCAGTGGCTCTACTTCTGCATGAAGGCCAATACATTACTAGCAGCAACCTAGCATACTGGTGGCGGCTTCATATCTTACAAAACCTACATAGTGCCCTGCTCTTAGTAAAACACAGTCTGAGTGCCAAAAATCAATACTAAAATAAAAGTGGTGTCAAACCCTGTTTTCTTTTGGGCTGAAAGACATTCACAACATCTTTGTCGATTCCTCCAGGTGATACTTTGTCCAATAAAGGTACCTTGCGGTTTTTAGACTTACAGAAACAGCTATCATGGGAAACTATTAACACAGGTTTAACAACCCGGCATCAGTGTCGTTGCACTAGCTATAGAAAAGGTCACATTACAGTATTCACCTTGAAATAATCAAACCTAAAAAATGGGAGAAAGAGGCGGTAAGGGCTGTGGACGAGGTGGTAGTGACAGTGGTGGTCGCCCAAGCAGTGTGACCAAGCCAAAGAAAAAGGTTCCTGCTTTATCTACCTCTGCCTTGCTATCCCAATTTTCTTGTCCACTCTTGCACCCTGAACAGTGCAAACAGGTAATGAGTTGGCTAGAAGAAAATGCCTCCAGTTACTTGTCGAGTAGCAAATCCTAAGGGTCCACACAGACAGACTTGAGTAGCCTAGAGGCTGGCCCATCGAATCCTCAGCCTTGTCCTCATTCCTCACAACATCAGTATTCTAAGGAAACATGACTCCAAAGCAGGTTACTCTGAGGAACTGTTTACTGGACCCTTTGACCTTTCTTGCCTCTCACCGCGCAACACCACCAATGCAGGTGAGGCCATGGTGTGCAGTGATGCACAGATCTTTGAGCACCCAAGGCCAGAAGAAAGCCATGTTGTTGGCCATGACATGCTGGGCAATCAGGTGGAAGTGTTGGAGGATGATGAGACACAGTTGCCCTCAGGTTAGCCTGAATCCTCCATTACCAAAGATGTTGACCTTCAGGAATTTGAAGACGACCTGGTCGATGGTGAGGTGACAGATCCAACATGGACGGGTGGCATGGATTGCGAGAGCAGCAGTGCAGAGGAGCACGTGCCGATAGTTCGCAAAAAGGCTATAAGAGATAGGGTTTCAACCACTGCCAGAGGTCAATCAACTGTGCACATGACACCACCACGTGTGGCATCTCAAAGTCCAAGAGTCCATGCACCACCTGTGCCAACTCAGAGTCCAAGGGTCTGTGCACCACCTGTGCCATCTCAGAGTCCAAGGGTCTGTGCACCACCTGTGCCATTTCAGAGTCCAATGATCCATGCTTCGATTATGCGTGAATTTTTTTCCAAGAGTGCTTCAGACCAAACAGTTGCCATTTGTCAAATCTGTCAGACCAAGCTTAGCAGAGGCAGAAGCCAGCTTGGGCACCTCCACCATGAGAAACCATATGCTAGCCAAGCACACCACTAGTTGGTTGAAAGCTCTAGGTGAAAAACACGATTTCCAGACTCAAAACTCTGCCACTTTCCCTGGGCTGCCTGCTTCCCAAACTGGTGTGCAAGAAGGTGGCGCTGATGCCTCCTTCTCCCAACCTGATGTTGGCCAAACTCAATCATCAATGCCCACATCCGCTTCGGTGTCCCAGGGTTCCGTTCAGTTGTCCATAACACAGACCTTCGAAAAGAAGCAAAAATATGCACCCAAGGGCACAAACGATCACTGCTCACATTGCACGATTGATAGCCCTTGAGATGTTGCCGAATCGGCTTGTGGGAACAGAGGCTTTCTGCGACCTTTTGGCGGTGTTAGAACATCGTTACTCTGTGCCTAGCCGCCACTATTTTTCACGTTGTGCCGTCCCCGCGCTCCACAATCTCGTGTCTGTAAACATCAAACGGGCTCTCACCAACGCCATAACAGGGAAGGTCCACTTAACCACAGACACGTGGACAAGCAGAAGTGGACAGGGATCTACATCTTACTGACGGCACACTGGGTGAACCTGGTGGCGGCTGGTACAGAATCTGAGCTGGCAACATCCCATATAATTCCCACACTCAGAATAGCAGGCCCCACTTCAATCACAGTTTCAGTAGCCTCCTCCTCCTACTCTTCATCTGGCTCCTGTGCATCCTCCTCAACATCCGCTGGTGTCCCACCGTCGACATCATTCTCCAGCTGGGATCTCTGGAGCACTGCCTCGGCTAAGCGGCAACACGCTCTACTGAAGCTCATCTGTATCGGTGACAAATCGCACATGGCACCTGAGCTTTTGAAAGCAATAACTGAGCAGACAGATGAGTGGCTTGAATCATTGAACCTCCGTCCAGGGATGGCAGTGTGCGATAATGGTCGTAATCTGGTGGCGGCTTTAAAGCTTGGAAAGCTTGTACACATTCCTTATATGGCCCACGTTGTAAATTTAGTAGTTCAGCACTTTCTCAAAAAATACCCTGGGATACCAGGCCTACTTACCAAGGTACGACGTATTAGCGCCCATTTCCGCAAGTCATCTCCCTCTTTTGCTGGCCTGGCAGTGCTGCAGCAGTGCTTACACTTGCCTCGTCTCAGACTAATATGTGACCTCCCTACGAGATGGAATTCAACCTATCATATGTTGGCCAGGATCCATGAGCAGCAGAGGGCAGTATCCCAATTCCAGCTGGAACATGCCCATCAGACACAGCTGCCAGACATAAGTACTGCCGAGTGGGTGTGGATTGCAGACATTTGTCAGGTGCTAGAGAATTTTGATTACTGTACCAATATTGTGAGCAGTGATGATGCTCTTATCAGCATTACTATTCCACTGATTTGTTTATTGAAACGCTCTCTAGATGGTCTGACTGACCAAAGTGTTAATGCACTCAAGGTGTCTGTGGATCCAGACTTCACAATGGTTGCTAGTAATCCGCCCAACCTCGGCCAACAGGCTCAGACCCCTTTTGGTCAGCATCATGAGGATGAGGAGGATGATGAAGAACAGGAATGCTTTGAAGTTGGTAACCAAGGGATTGACAACCCAAGCTTCAGGGCTGTTCAGCATGGATGGCTTGAGGAGGAGCAGGAGGAGAAAAGACAGACTGAGGAGGAGCGGAGGTTTAGGGAGACAGAATGTTTTCTTAGCAGTGACACACAAAGGTTTCCAGTTCGGAGTCTGGGACACATGGCACAGTTCATGTCACACTGCCCTTCTCATGACTGTTGGCTGCTCCAAATTTTGGCACACAACAAATACTGGCTATGTATCTTCCTTGACCCACGCTACAAAGACAAATTCGCTTTGCTACTTGTCAAGGCAAATAAGGATTGTACTACGGAAACATTCAAGAGGGCTGTAGTGGAAGAGTTGATGAAACGTTTACCCTCAGATAATGCTGGCGTCAGAGGTAGCGTGTTATCTCATGCAACAGGATTACAAGAAAGGGCTACGCACAGTAAGGGGTGCTTCACACATAGCGAGATCACTACCGAAATCGCTGCTGTGGCACGGTTTTGGTGACGCAAAAGTGACCTCATTAGCGATCTCGCTGTGTGTGACACTGAGCAGCGATCTGGCCCCTGCTGCGAGATCGCTGCTCGTTACACACAGCCCTGGTTCGTTTTCTTCAAAGGCGCTCTCCCGCTGTGACACACAGATCACTGTGTGTGACAGCGAGAGAGCGACGAAATGAAGCGAGCAGGGAGCAGGAGCCAGCATCTGGCAGCTGTGGTAAGCTGTAACCAGGGTAAACATCGGGTAACCAAGGTGGTTACCCGATATTTACCTTAGTTACCAGCCTCCGCAGCTCTCACGCTGCCTGTGCTGCCGCCTCCGGCTCTCTGCACATGTAGCTGCAGTACACATCGGGTTAATTAACCCGATGTGTACTGTAGCTAGGAGAGCAGGGAGCCAGCGCTAAGCAGTGTTCGCGGCTCCCTGCTCTCGCGGTTATGATCGCTGCTTCGGCTGCTGTGTTTGACAGCTAAGCAGCGATCATAACAGTGACTTACAAGGTCGCTGTTACGTCACAGAAAATGGTGACGTAACAGCGACCTCGTTGTCGCTGTCGCTTAGTGTGAACCAGCCCTAAGAGCAACACAGGTGGAGGACTAATGTGCCAAAACTGGTCCATTTTCCACAAACCGTCAACTCAGAACCAGATACCAGTGGGGGGAACTATGTCAAAGAGGGAACACTTAAGTAAGATGGTGAGGGACTATGTAGGTGACCGTGCTTTCAGAGTCTACTGATCCTTTTAACTATTGGTTTTCCAAGCTCAACACTTGAACAGACCTCGCCTTATACGCTTTGGAAGTGCTAGCTTGCTCTGCTGCGAGTGTGTTGTGCATGTTTTCAACTCAGCGGGGTCAATAATAAACAGATACTCACACACAACTATCCACGAAAAGTGCAGACAGTTTGACGATGATCAAAATAAACCATAGATGGATTGCCCCAGAGTATCTCAGGCCGCCTGTTAACAAGACCCAATAATAAGTATTGCCCCAAAAATTGTGTTTCTTAAGTTCAAATAAGTTCCATTGTTTCTCATTCAAAACTATTTTGTTTTCTATCATCTAATGAGACCACATGACTTAATCTAACTTGTTATGCTGCTGCGATTTAATTGATCGGCCCAATCACCCAGGGCAATATTTTTCAAGCCTTTGTACATTATGCACAGACACAACCACTGTCGAGGCTACACTGTCTATAACAATTGGTCAGACAGTCTCTATTTGTGTTCTTTATTGATTCTGAGCTCCACAGGGTGTTACACATGGCCCCCTGTGGACTCAGAATTTTTTTTAACTCCTTGGCATATTATGCCCTGTTGCTTATCCTACCAATTTTTTTTAAAAAAAAGCTGTTGGGAGTACCTTCTGATGCTGTGCTTCATGATGTTTGTACTCATGAGAATAAATAAAGTAAAAGAGTATATGGGTTCTCTTGAAACATAGGAAATGCAGTTTTAGGTTTCAAATAAACCATACAGCCATTATCGCAGAGCCTGAATACCTCCACAGACATTGAGACTCATTGAAGATAGGCTAACGCCCAACATTATATTATCACAATGATATCACAAGAGTACATCACCTGAATAATGGTGCCCTGCCGTGACCCTCACACTCCGACACGTGTTTCGCAAATGGCTTTCTCGAGGAGCGTGCCTAAAAACCTAAAACTGCATTTCCTATGTTTCAAGAAAACCCATATACTCTTTTACTTTATTTATTCTCATGAGTACAAATTATTTATGGGGGAACTGTGCATTAGAGAATATTTGCAGTATTGACACAAAACGCAGACAAAAATCGCAGAGTCTGTTTTCGGTCCACTAGAACATGTGATATTTGATCTATTTAAATTCACCTGTTTTTTGGTGCAAACATCTCATTGACTGACGTTTGACAAATATAGGGATGTAATCACTATTTCTGTCCGTGCCTCTCTTTTATTCGGTACCCTTATGCTAAAATATTTTAAATATATGTTTAAATAAAGATTGTTTTTTTACTGAATAATGGTGTTACTCCTTTGATTTGGACATCCATTGATGCCCAATATAATGTGTATAAAATGCTTCACAATCTGCGGTCTAGGAAGCAGCCAATGATGCCTCCTGCTCCCAACCTGCTTTTGGTCAGATGCAATCATCATCAACAACATCAGCTTCGATGTCCCAGCGTGGCATTCATTTGTCCATAAAACATACATTACTGAATCATTTGAATAGAATTTGAATAGAGGGCCACTTTAGCCAGTGGTGTTGGTGGATGAGGAGGAGAACTAGGTGGAGGAGGGCAAGGCCAACATCCAAATGGCCACATTGGCAATAGCACTGTAAAGTGTTATGGAGTACGTATTCCAACTTTCACACTAATGATATAGGGTACGCAGAACACTTCAAATGACTGCCATCCCTCCCCAATGTATGTTACAGGGCCCACCTGAGAGCTCTAAGAAGTCTGAGATTTGAGGATAGCCAGTGGCCCTTCCTACATTTGAGTAGAGGGCTACTGGAGCCGGTGGTGCTGGTGGAGGAGGAGGACGGCAAGGTCAACATCCCAACGGGCACATTGTAACTGACCTTTTAAAGTGCTGTCAAATATGTCCCAAAAAAGAAGGTGTGAGACAGACACCAATATAATGTATAAGTTACAGCCCTTTCTAATCGAAAAAGAAGAAAAAATGTAAAATGAAACGTGTGAACATATGCTAAAGTGTTTTTTTTTTGGAGGTCGGGGCTTGAGTAGACATTTTATTATAGTGATTAGGCACTAGAAACTGTTTCTTAACAATTTCCCCTCTTTTATTTTGGTTTGGGAGCTGTTCTGGTGACTGCGTAAATGCCGCGTGCTGCTCTGAGCACGATATTGAAAGACACCAGAAATGCAGTCAGGCACCTTCTACAGGCTGTGCCCATACTGTTTCAGCCTTTTACTATCCATTTCAGCCTTTCCCTCAGTCACCACAGGTCACCGTTGGGTCCAACGTAAAATTATTCTGGTTTCCCATAGACTTATATTGGGGTCGAATATTCGCGAATAGTCGAATATCGGCGTGGTATTCGCCGGATATTCGGTGAAGCGAATATTAGGGTATTCGATCATCCCTAATTATGATGTCTTTATAGAACATTTCCCACACAGTATCCCAAAGTGCATATCCCGCTATAAAATGTCCCCAGAGTGCATTCCCACCACACTGTGATTCCTCCACACACAATATGATACCCTTTTAGTGTGATGCCCTCTGCCGGCTGCTTACCAGTGTGTGTACCTGCTACCACCGTTAGTGGCAGTAGTGAAGACTCGGCAGCTGGTCCAGTTTGCTCCCCCAGGCAAGTGAACGGTACCTTCGGTGCAGTGGACCCACTAAGGCTACTTTCACACATCCGGTTTGAGCACTGCGGCTCAATCCGGCTGTGAAACCTATGCAACGGATGCGGCGAAAACACCGCATCCTTTGCATAAGTTTTTACATGTGGCCGGTCCGTTTTTTTCCAGTTGCGGCACGCTACTGAGCATGCGCAGTGGAAGAAACCGCATGCGGCGGCCGGATGCGTTTTTTTCCGCATCGCGCCGCATCCGGCGTCCATAGGCATGCATTGAAAATGCGCCGTAGCGGCCGGATGCAGCGCGATGCGTTTTTGTTTGCCGGAGCAAAAAACGTTGCAGGCAACGTTCCATCCGGCCGCGGCATCGGCTAAATGTGCCGCATGCGGCAAAAACCGGACCGAACACAAGCCCATGCGGCACAATACGGCACTAATGTAAGTCTATGCAAAAAAAAAACGTAACCGGCGGCAAAAAAAACGGTTGCGGTTTTTCTGCAGAGTGCCGTATTGTGCCGCAGAGCAAAAACCGGATGTGTGAAAGTAGCCTAATACAGTGCTCGCCCTGCGAGCATAACAACTATCTTATAATAAGACTTGCAATCTCCTCTAGTCTCTGCTGTGTGTAGCATGGTGCATGCAAGCAAACTTTTGTAATGTCATGGTGCCTGCTGTGCCGTGCCTCAGTTGCCAGACAGGACACAGGATGAATGGTGAAGCAGGAAGTTGATGGGTCTCTTTGCCACCCTTATCTTCAACTTTAAGGCTATGTGCGCACGTTGCGTTCTCTGCAGTGCAGAAAAGAACACACCCTCTGGCAGACTGGACACTGCGTTTATAAAATAAAATGCATCCACAATGCATGCATTTTGGATGCTTTTTCCATGCGTTTTCCATGTGTTTTGGATGCATTTTTGACAGTGCGTTCCCCCAGCAATTCAGCTCTGCTACATGCCCGATGATAGCAGACACAGACAGAATCGCACGATGAGAATGAATTCGGGTGAACTGCACCCGACTTCATTGTCATCCCGCGGCTCTGTCTGTGTTTGGCATCCCAATTATCATCTTCACCGCACACATCCCGACATCCCCGCACACATCCCGACATCCCCGCACACACCCCGACATTACCGCCTACATCCCCACACACATCCCGACATTACCGCCAACATCCCACACACACCCCGACATTACCGCCGACATCCCCGCACACAACCCGACATTCCCGCACACATCCTGACATTACTGCCGACCTCCCCGCACACAACCCGACATTCCCGCACACACCCCGATATTACCGCCGACATCCCCGCACACACACCGGCATTACCGCCGACATCCCGGCACACATCCTGACATTACCGCCGACATCCCCGCACACATCCTGATATCCCCGCACACACCCCGACATTACTGCTGACATCCCCGCCCACATAATGACATTACCGCCCACATCCCCGCACACAACCCGACATTCCCGCACACACCCCGATATTACCGCCGACATTCCCGCACACATCCTGACATTACCGCCTACATTCCTGCACACATCCCGACATTACCGCCGACATCCCCGCACACAACCCGACATTACCGCCATCCCCGCACACATCCCGACATCCCCGCACACATCCTGACATTACCGCCGACATCCCCGCACACATCCCGACATTACCGCTGACATCCCCGCACACAACCCGACATTACCGCCGACATCCCCGCACACATCCCGACATTCCCGCACACATCCTGACATTACCGCCGACATCCCCGCACACATCCCGACATTACCGCCGACATCCCCGCACACATCCCGACATTACCGCCGACATCCCCGCACACATCCCGACACTACAGCCCTCATCATCACCGCACACAGACCGGCATTACCTCAGTGACGTCCCCGCTGACAGCGCAATTCACTTCAGTTGTTGCGTGGAGCTCACAGGGGCAATTCAGCTCTGCTACATGCCCGATGATAGCAGACACAGACAGAATCGCACGATGAGAATGAATTTGGGTGAACTGCACCCAACTTCATTGCATCCCGCGGCTCTGTCTGTGTGTGGCATCCCAATTATCATCTTCACCGCACACATCCCGACATCCACCGCACACATCCCGACATCCCCGCACACAACCCGACATTCCCGCACACATCCTGACATTACTGCCGACCTCCCCGCACACAACCCGACATTCCCGCACACACCCCGATATTACCGCCGACATCCCCGCACACACACCAGCATTACCGCCGACATCCCGGCACACATCCTGACATTACCGCCGACATCCCCGCACACATCCTGACATCCCCGCACACACCCCGACATTACCGCTGACATCCCCGCCCACATAATGACATTACCGCCCATATCCCCGCACACAACCCGACATTCCCGCACACACCCCGATATTACCGCCGACATTCCCGCACACATCCTGACATTACCGCCTACATTCCTGCACACATCCCGACATTACCGCCGACATCCCCGCACACAACCCGACATTACCGCCATCCCCGCACACATCCCGACATCCCCGCACACATCCTGACATTACCGCCGACATCCCCGCACACATCCCGACATTACCGCCGACATCCCCGCACACAACCCGACATTACCGCTGACATCCCCGCACACATCCCGACATCCCCGCACACATCCTGACATTACCGCCGACATCCCCGCACACATCCCGACATTACCGCCGACATCCCCGCACACAACCCAACATTACCGCTGACATCCCCGCACACATCCCGACATCCCCGCACACATCCTGACATTACCGCCGACATCCCCGCACACATCCCGACATTACCGCCGACATCCCCGCACATATCCCGACATTACCGCCGACATCCCCGCACACATCCCGACACTACAGCCCTCATCATCACCGCACACAGACCGGCATTACCTCAGTGACGTCCCCGCTGACAGCGCAATTCACTTCAGTTGTTGCGTGGAGCTCACAGGGGCGGCGGTGTTCAACTGCCGCTCCTGTCAACTTCATGTAGCAGAGCTGGATGCGTCGCAGGACCTCTGGATTACGCCGGACCTGGATGGGTATTTGGGGATTTTAATAAAGTGGTGAAAGAGGGTGTTTTTTTGTCTTTTAAGCCTGGTTTACACGCTTCAATAGATCTTTCAATCCGTCGTCGGGCGTCAAGTTGTAAGTGACGCACATCCTGCATCGTTCGTGACGTATTTGCGTGTGAAACCTACGTGCAATCAAGATTGAACGAAAATACGGTGATCGCATACACGTCGTTTATTCCTCATACATTGGACGTTTTGTTGTATGAACCTAGTCAATTGTAACGTGTGACATCCCTCATACGATTTTGGTGTCTGATGCTATGTGCACAGGTGTGCGCTCTGCACCGCAGCTTAAAAAAGGTCTGCTTCAGAGCGCAGCTGAAAAGCTGCGTTCTGAAGCGCTCACAATGTCTGTCATTCACTAATCTCTGTCAGTCCGTCACTATCTCTGTCCCTCTCTCTCTGTCCATGTCAGTCTATCCCTCTTACCCCCTCTCTCATATACTCACCGATCCCCGATCTCCGGCCCGGCTCTGCACGGCGTTCACACTGCTCCGGCGGCTTTTACTGTTTTGAAAAAGCCGGCCGCCCATTAAACAATCTCGTATTCCCTGCTTTCCCCGCCCACCGATGCCTATGATTGGTTACAGTGTGTCACGCTGCACCCAATCACAGCAGCCGGTGGGCGTGTCTATACGGTGCAGTGAAATAAATAATTAAATAATTAAAAAAACCGGCGTGCGGTCCCCCCCAATTTTAAAACCAGCCAGATAAAGCCATACGGCTGAAGGCTGGTATTCTCAGGATGGGGAGCTCCACGTTATGGGGAGCCCCCCAGCCTAACAATATCAGCCAACAGCCGCCCAGAATTGCCGCATACATTAGATGCGACAGTTCTGGGACTGTACCCGGCTCTTCCCGATTTGCCCTGGTGCGTTGGCAAATCGGGGTAATAAGGAGTTATTGGCAGCCCATAGCTGCCAATAAGTCCTAGATTAATCATGTCAGGCGTCTATGAGACACCCTCCATGATTAATCTGTAAGTGACAGTAAATAAACACACACACCCGAACAATCCTTTATTAGAAATAAAAAACACAAACATATACCCTGGTTCACCACTTTAATCAGCCCCAAAAAGCCCTCCTTGTCCGGCGTAATCCAGGATGATGCAGCGTCGCTTCCAGCGCTGCTGCATGGAGGTGACCGGAGCTGCAGCACACACCGCCGCTCCGGTCACCTCCACACAGCAAATGAAGACAGCCGCGCGATCAGCTGCTGTCACTGAGGTTACCCGCTGTCACTGGATCCAGCGGTGGCCGCGGGTAACCTCAGTGACAGCTCAGCTGATCGCGCTACTCACCGCCGCTCCTATCACCTCCACGCAGCAACTGAGGTGAGTATCGCGATCAGCTGAGCTGTCACTGAGGTTGCCCGCGGCCACCGCTGGATCCAGTGACAGCGGGTAACCTCAGTGACAGCTCAGCCGATCGCACGGCTGTCTTCATTACCTGCGTGGAGGTGACCGGAGCGGCGGTGTATTCTGCAGCTCCGGTCACCTCCATGCAGCAGCGCTGGAAGCGACGCTGCATCATCCTGGATTACGCCGGACATGGAGGGCTTTTTGGGGCTGATTAAAGTGGTGAACCAGGGTATATGTTTGTGTTTTTTATTTCTAATAAAGGATTTTTTTCGGGTGTGTGTGTTTATTTACTGTAATTTACAGATTAATCATGGAGGGTGTCTCATAGATGCCTGACATGATTAATCTAGGACTTATTGGCAGCTATGGGCTGCCAATAACTCCTTATTACCCCGATTTGCCAACGCACCAGGGCAAATCGGGAAGAGCCGGGTACAGTCCCAGAACTGTCGCATCTAATGTATGCGGCAATTCTGGGCGGCTGTTGGCTGATATTGTTAGGCTGGGGGGCTCCCCATAACGTGGAGCTCCCCATCCTGAGAATACCAGCCTTCAGCCGTATGGCTTTATCTGGCTGGTTTTAAAATTGGGGGGGACCGCACGCCGTTTTTTTTAATTATTTAATTATTTATTTCACTACACAGTATAGACACGCCCACCGGCTGCTGTGATTGGGTGCAGTGTGACACCTGTCACTCAGCGTGGGGGCGTGTCTCACTGTAACCAATCATAGGCGCCGGTGGGCGGGGAAAGCAGGGAATACGAGATTGTTTAATGGGCGGCCGGCTTTTTCAAAACAGTAAAAGCCGCCGGAGTTTTTATAACAGCCGTGCAGCGCCGGGGATCGGGGATCAGTGAGTATATGAGAGAGGGCTGCTAACTTCAGTCACTTAGGAGATTAGCGGTCACCGGTGAATCCTTCACAGGTGACCGCTAATCAGGACGCGGCACAGACAGAGCCGCAGCATGACAATGAAGTCGGGTGAAGTTCACCCGAGTTCATTCTGACAGTGCGGCTCTGTCTGTGTCTGCTGTCATCTGCCATTCAGCTCTGCTACATGGCTGTCTGTGCCTGCTGTTAGCGGCCATGTAGCAGAGCTGAATGGCAGATGACATAGTAAAAACGCCTCTCTACACATTACACACGCTTGGCAAGTCAATAAATAAAAAAAAAAAAAGGGTGCCCAATGCATACGTCACAGAACACATGATCTAAAGGATCGCACACAAAATTGATCAATTTAACATAGACTACTAACGCACGTGTGACAGCAAATGAATGACCTACATGCAATCTCATTCAATCGCATATGCGACCTGGGCGTGTCACATCGCATACGAGATCGCACACCTAATTGTAAGGTGTAAAGCTGGCTTTATTCCATATAAATGATTTTTTCGGGAGTATGTGTTCATTTACTTTCACTTACAGGTTAATCATGGAAGGTATCTCGGGGAGACGCCTGTCATGATTAACATAGGACTTAGTGGCAGCTATGAGCTGCTGCTATTAACCCCTTATTACCCCGATTGCAACCGCACCAGGGCAATTCGGGATGAGCCGGGTAAAGTCCCGGGACTGTCGCATGTAATGGATGCGGCAATTCCGGGCGGCTCCTGGCTGATATTGTTAGGCTGGAAGGCTCCCCATAACGTGGCGTTCCCCATCCTGAGAATATAAGCCTTCAGCCGTGTGGCTTTATCTTGGCTGGTATCAAAATTTGGGGGGACCGCACGTCGTTTTTTTTTAATTATTTATTTTTTTATTTTACTGCATGATATAGACCCGCCCACCTGCGGCTGTGATTAGTTGCAGTGAGACAGCTGTCACTCAGCGTGGGGGCGTGTCTGACTGCAACCAATCATAGGCGCTGGTGGGCGGGGAAAGCAGGGAATACGAGATTGAATAATGAGCGGCCGGCATTTTCAAAAGAGGAAAAGCCGCCGGAGCAGTGTGAACGCCGTGCAGCGCCGCGCCGGTGATCGGGGAACGGTGAGTATGAGAGAGGGGGGGGAGACTGACCGACGGACAGAGAGAGGGACAGACAGACAGAGACCGACCAACAGAGAGAGAGAGAGACAGACAGAGCGACCAACTGACAGAGAAAGAGACCGACTGACCAACAGACAGAGGGAGATTCACCGACATCCACAGACAGAGATTAACCGACATTGACAGAGAGAGACTGAAAAGACTTGCGTTTAAAGCATGCGGAACGCAACAAAAATGCAGTCCAAGTGCATTTTGGTTGCGTTCTGACCCACATCATTGATTTCAATGGGTGGAGAATGCAGCTACAATGCACAAAAGAAGTGACATGCTGCTTTTTTTCCTGCAGCGATTTTGGGCATCCAAAACGCTGCGTTTAGAAACGCAGCGTGTGCATTGATTTTTCGGCTTTCTCATAGACTTTGCTGGGGAAGCTGAACGCATGCAGTTACGCTGCAGTTCAAAATGCAGCGTTTCCGTGGGAAAAAACGCAACGTGCGCACATAGCCTAAGTGTATCCTAAGGACAGACATAAATGACATTGGACATGCCACCAACCTCCCAAGGCAGCTTTCCAAATGTCAGAATATATTTGGAGCTGTTGTAAGGTATGGACCACTATTGTAGTTGACTGGTCTGACTGTTATCAGCCCTGATGTAGTGCCAATTATTATGTCAAGTGATTCCGTAGGCATATGTATGGAAAAGAAAAAAGTGTGACCTGTGTGGATCTCCCAGCAGCAGTATGCATTACGTTATTGGCACATGTCGATAGAAATGCTAAACTCTATGTACAGTAGTAGTAATCTCCTCTTTTGTTCAGATTAATGTGCAGTGCCTTTGCATGTAGTAAATGCTTTGCAGCCGTCCAGACATTTGATCTTTGTGCACACAACAGCTTGATCTGAGTGATTTCGATGTCCAGATCTGGGAATAGTTAGTTTGACCTTTTATTAAGCTTGACATTAATTGCTTGGAACTTTATTACCTGATATCATGTTCATAAACACGAAAACACAAGTGGGGGCAAGAAGTGAGGAGGACGCTAAAATGTCAAAGAGACGCTATGCTGAAAGGATTACTTTCAATTTTTTAAAAAGGTAAATGTAACCCTTTCATTACAATCAGTGGACAACAGGTTTTATGTTTGGCTAAATGTCCATTTGGATTATGCTTGTCAAAGATATACATACAGAACAATGCAGCTAAAATACAATGGAAGACTACAGTTTTAATACTACCTGAGAGACCTTCTGCTGTGTACACTACCTCTGACCTCAGCATTGTTCTTTATTAGTGATGAGCGAGCATGCTTGTAACTACTCGGTACTCGCACAAGTATCGCTGTACTCGGGCTGCTCGGCGGGGACCGAGTAATCTCGCGATACTCGTGCTGTACTCGTGGTCTTCATCCCTGCATGTTGGCGCTCTTTTGAGAGCCAGCCCTCATGCAGGGATTGGCTGGCAGACCACTGCAATGCCACAGCCCTGTTAGTTGTGGAATTGCAGTGATTGGCCGGCCTGCACAGCGTGACCGAGCCTTTATACCGGCCGGCGCGCTGTGCTCTGCTCACAGCCATCCAGACAGTGAGTGCAGGGAGAGTGTCGCTGATTCAGGGAAAGCTTTGCGGCCCTTTATAGTTAGTTCCGGAGCAGGGCTGCAAACAGTGTGACCAGAAGTCCTTCTCAGGACTATTCTAGTTGTATACAGGCAGGCAGGGTATAGCCAGGTCGGAGTACAGTAGCAGAGTCCTTCTCAGGACTATTGTTGCTATATACAGGCAGGGTATAGCCAGGTCGGAATACAGGCTAGTGACCAGAAGAGTCCTTGTCAGGACTATTGTAGCAGTATACAGGCAGGCAGGCAGGCAGGGTATATAGCCATTCCTAGTGGTGACCGTATACCAGCCTTCATCATATCTGGGGCTGGTGTACACAGTCTAAAACAGTCCAGATAGTGTCAGACTTCTCAGTAATTGTCGCTCCTAAAAACCAGTTAGGTTCTTATTGCGTCCGTGCTTGCATTTAAAAACCGCACGTGTGTGCCTGTCGGTGGCAGCGTACAGGTGCACTTGTGTGCGTTTTTCACAAACTATTATATAACGCACAAGTCTAGTGTATAATACACGTCAGTCAGCAGTGTCTGATAGTGTCAGACTTCTCAGTAATTGTCGCTCCTAAAAACCAGTTAGGTTCTTATTGCGTCCGTGCTTGCATTTAAAAACAGCACGTGTGTGTCTGTCGGTGGCAGCGTACAGGTGCACGTTTTGCACAAACTATTATATAACGCACAAGTCTAGTGAATAATACACGTCAGTCAGCAGTGGCTGATAGTGTCAGACTTCTCAGTAATTGTCGCTCCTAAAAACCTGTTAGGTTCTTATTGCGTCCGTGCTTGCATTTAAAAACCGCACGTGTGTGCCTGTCGGTGGCAGCGTACAGGTGCACGTTTTGCACAAACTATTATATAACGCACAAGTCTAGTGTATAATACACGTCAGTCAGCAGTGTCTGATAGTGTCAGACTTCTCAGTAATTGTCGCTCCTAAAAACCAGTTAGGTTCTTATTGCGTCCATGCTTGCATTTAAAAACAGCACGTGTGTGTCTGTCGGTGGCAGCGTACAGGTGCACGTTTTGCACAAACTATTATATAACGCACAAGTCTAGTGTATAATACACGTCAGTCAGCAGTGTCTGATAGTGTCAGACTTCTCAGTAATTGTCGCTCCTAAAAACCAGTTAGGTTCTTATTGCGTCCGTGCTTGCATTTAAAAACAGCACGTGTGTGCCTGTCGGTGGCAGCGTACAGGTGCACTTGTGTGCGTTTTTCACAAACTATTATATAACGCACAAGTCTAGTGTATAATACACGTCAGTCAGCAGTGTCTGATAGTGTCAGACTTCTCAGTAATTGTCGCTCCTAAAAACCAGTTAGGTTCTTATTGCGTCCGTGCTTGCATTTAAAAACCGCACGTGTGTGTCTGTCGGTGGCAGCGTACAGGTGCACGTTTTGCACAAACTATTATATAACGTACAAGTCTAGTGTATAATACACGTCAGTCAGCAGTGTCTGATAGTGTCAGACTTCTCAGTAATTGTCGCTCCTAAAAACCAGTTAGGTTCTTATTGCGTCCGTGCTTGCATTTAAAAACAGCACGTGTGTGCCTGTCGGTGGCAGCGTACAGGTGCACTTGTGTGCGTTTTTCACAAACTATTATATAACGCACAAGTCTAGTGTATAATACACGTCAGTCAGCAGTGTCTGATAGTGTCAGACTTCTCAGTAATTGTCGCTCCTAAAAACCAGTTAGGTTCTTATTGCGTCCGTGCTTGCATTTAAAAACAGCACGTGTGTGCCTGTCGGTGGCAGCGTACAGGTGCACGTTTTGCACAAACTATTATATAACGCACAAGTCTAGTGTATAATACACGTCAGTCAGCAGTGTCTGATAGTGTCAGACTTCTCAGTAATTGTCGCTCCTAAAAACCAGTTAGGTTCTTATTGCGTCCGTGCTTGCATTTAAAAACCGCACGTGTGTGTCTGTCGGTGGCAGCGTACAGGTGCACGTTTTGCACAAACTATTATATAACGCACAAGTCTAGTGTATAATACACGTCAGTCAGCAGTGTCTGATAGTGTCAGACTTCTCAGTAATTGTCGCTCCTAAAAACCAGTTAGGTTCTTATTGCGTCCGTGCTTGCATTTAAAAACAGCACGTGTGTGCCTGTTGGTGGCAGCGTACAGGTGCACTTGTGTGCGTTTTTCACAAACTATTATATAACGCACAAGTCTAGTGTATAATACACGTCAGTCAGCAGTGTCTGATAGTGTCAGACTTCTCAGTAATTGTCGCTCCTAAAAACCAGTTAGGTTCTTATTGCGTCCGTGCTTGCATTTAAAAACAGCACGTGTGTGTCTGTCGGTGGCAGCGTACAGGTGCACGTTTTGCACAAACTATTATATAACGCACAAGTCTAGTGAATAATACACGTCAGTCAGCAGTGGCTGATAGTGTCAGACTTCTCAGTAATTGTCGCTCCTAAAAACCTGTTAGGTTCTTATTGCGTCCGTGCTTGCATTTAAAAACCGCACGTGTGTGCCTGTCGGTGGCAGCGTACAGGTGCACGTTTTGCACAAACTATTATATAACGCACAAGTCTAGTGTATAATACACGTCAGTCAGCAGTGTCTGATAGTGTCAGACTTCTCAGTAATTGTCGCTCCTAAAAACCAGTTAGGTTCTTATTGCGTCCGTGCTTGCATTTAAAAACCGCACGTGTGTGTCTGTCGGTGGCAGCGTACAGGTGCACGTTTTGCACAAACTATTATATAACGCACAAGTCTAGTGTATAATACACGTCAGTCAGCAGTGTCTGATAGTGTCAGACTTCTCAGTAATTGTCGCTCCTAAAAACCAGTTAGGTTCTTATTGCGTCCGTGCTTGCATTTAAAAACAGCACGTGTGTGCCTGTCGGTGGCAGCGTACAGGTGCACTTGTGTGCGTTTTTCACAAACTATTATATAACGCACAAGTCTAGTGTATAATACACGTCAGTCAGCAGTGTCTGATAGTGTCAGACTTCTCAGTAATTGTCGCTCCTAAAAACCAGTTAGGTTCTTATTGCGTCCGTGCTTGCATTTAAAAACAGCACGTGTGTGTCTGTCGGTGGCAGCGTACAGGTGCACGTTTTGCACAAACTATTATATAACGCACAAGTCTAGTGTATAATACACGTCAGTCAGCAGTGTCTGATAGTGTCAGACTTCTCAGTAATTGTCGCTCCTAAAAACCAGTTAGGTTCTTATTGCGTCCGTGCTTGCATTTAAAAACCGCACGTGTGTGTCTGTCGGTGGCAGCGTACAGGTGCACGTTTTGCACAAACTATTATATAACGCACAAGTCTAGTGTATAATACACGTCAGTCAGCAGTGTCTGATAGTGTCAGACTTCTCAGTAATTGTCGCTCCTAAAAACCAGTTAGGTTCTTATTGCGTCCGTGCTTGCATTTAAAAACCGCACGTGTGTGTCTGTCGGTGGCAGCGTACAGGTGCACGTTTTGCACAAACTATTATATAACGCACAAGTCTAGTGTATAATACACGTCAGTCAGCAGTGTCTGATAGTGTCAGACTTCTCAGTAATTGTCGCTCCTAAAAACCAGTTAGGTTCTTATTGCGTCCGTGCTTGCATTTAAAAACAGCACGTGTGTGTCTGTCGGTGGCAGCGTACAGGTGCGCGTTTTGCACAAACTATTATATAACGCACAAGTCTAGTATATAATACACGTCAGTCAGCAGTGTCTGATAGTGTCAGACTTCTCAGTAATTGTCGCTCCTAAAAACCAGTTAGGTTCTTATTGCGTCCGTGCATGCATTTAAAAACAGCACGTGTGTGGCAGTCGTTGGCAGCGTCAGGCTCCATATTGTCCCTGGATAGAGACGTGCATGATGGCCTGTAAACATGAAGTGCCCATTGTAAGGAAGTGGGTCTATTGTAGTATAGCCCTTAGGCAGGGCAGCCAAAAATTTGGAGGCTCCACATTGTCCCTGGATAGAGATGTGCATGAGGGCCTCAAAACATTGTTCCCATTGCAAAGGAGCGGGTCTCCTGTCGTTGTAATGCCCATTCAGAAAGAATGGGCGAAAAAATTTACCACTGGGGGTATACCTGAAACAACGGCTTAACTATTGTAACGGTCACCATGATGGCGCATGAGGAGAAGGAGGAGCAGTCCAGCGATTAGCCAAAGTCCAGAAGTGTGTTACCATGGGTGAGTGGAGGTACATGGCAAATTCCCGTTACAAACTTTAAATTCCGCTGTCATTTGCTGGTGGTGTGTGGTGAAGTCTGGCCAAATCCAACCCTTGTTCATCTTGATCAGAGTCAGCCTGTCAGCATTTTCAGTTGGCAGGCGGGTGCGTTTATCTGTAATGATTCCACCTGCGGCACTAAAAACACGCTCTGACAAAACGCTAGCGGCAGGGCAGGCCAGGACTTCCAAGGCGTAGAGAACCAATTCATGCCACGTGTCCAGCTTGGATACACATTAATTGTAAGGCACAGAGGAATGTCGGAGTACAGTTGTTTGATCTGCAAGGTACTCCTTGAGCATCTGGCCAAACTTAGGATTTCTTGTGGCACTACCCCTCACCTCAGGGGCTGTGGTATGTGAGGGGCTGAGAAAACTGTCCCACATCTTAAAGACTGTTCCCCTACCTCTGGCGGATTGGACTTGTGCCCCTCTCGGCTGTACGCCTTGGTTGTCCACTGATTCCTGACCTATGCCGCTAGCGTTTTGTGAGGGGAATGCTTTGCCTACTTCCGTGACTATGGCCTTCTGGAACTGCTGCATTTTGCCTGACCTCTCCGCCTCGGGAATAAGAGACATAAAGTTCTCCTTTTAGCGTGGGTCTAACAGTGTTACCAACCAGTAATGATTGTCGGCCAAGATGTTCTTAACGCGAGGGTCACGAGACAGGCAGCTTACCATGTGTGCCAGACTCTTAACAGCCATCACTTCAGTATCCTGACCAACACGATGACTGAACATGCTGTCCTCCTCCTCCTCATCATCTACCCTGTCCTCTGGCCAGCCACGCTGAACCGAGGATATGACTGCATGTCATATCCTCAATTTGGCCAGAGAGTTGCTCCATGTCTTCATCCTCCTCCTCGTCATAGTCCTCCACTGCACGTTGTGATGAGACGAGGCTGGGCTGTGTGTTATCACCCACACCCACTACTGTTTGTTGCTCAAACTCATCGCGCTCCGCCTGCAATGCATCATGGTTGTTTTTTGAGCAGAGACCATTTTAGAAGGCAGAGAAGCGGTATGGTGACGCTAATAATGTCGTCATCGCCGCTCACCATCTTGGTGGAGTCCTCAAAGTTTTGGCGGATGGTGCATAGGTCGGACATCCATCTCCACTCCTCAGGTGTTATGTGTGGAGTTTGACCCATTTCCCGACGGCTTAGGTGATGCAGGTACTCAACAACTGCCCTCTTCTGCTCACATATCCTGACCAACTTGTGCAGAGTTGAATTCCAACGCGTGGGGACATCACACACCAGTCTGTGTGCCGGAAGATGCAAACGGCGTCTTAAGCAGGCAAGGCCGGCTGAAGCAGTAGGTGACTTTCGAAAATGTGCAGACAGGCGGCGAACTTTTACCAGCAGATCAGACAGCTCTGAGTATGACTTTAGAAACCGCTGAACCACGAGGTTGAGCACATGGGCCACGCATGGAACATGTGTCAGCTGGCCTCGCCTCAAAGCCGCCACCAGGTTCCGGCCATTGTCACACACGACCTTTCCTGGCTTTAGGTTCAGAGTTGTGAGCCAGTGATCTGCCTGCTGTTTCAGAGCTGTCCACACCTCTTCTGCATTGTGGGGTTTGTCACCTATGCAGATTAGCTTCAGCACTGCCTGTTGCCGCTTCGCCGAGGCAGTGCTGCAGTGCTTCTGTGTCGCCCTGGACAAGCCAGGGGCCACAGAGCACAACACTTAAACACCCCACACTCCCTGCAGGCATATCATAGTCAAAACACAAAATCCTTGTTGCCTTCCCCAGGGGCTGTTGTCCACACCAGGGTGTGGAGCCAGGCGGTTGGTCTCCACCCACCGAGGAGGAGGGAAAACACAGGCAGTGAGAGTTAAGCTAAGGAAGTGGAAGGAGGAAAGTAGTAGAGAGGAGAAAAGTGACAGCAAAGAGCCTGAAGTTGGTCTGGGTGTGTGGCCCGGACAGGACAGCAAGGTTGGCAGGATGTGGTGACCGTCTGCAGTGGAGGCCGATTGGAGTCTGCCATAAGGACCGTGGACGGGTGGTGACCCGGCCGTACCGGACCGGTATACAAAGAGAAGCCAGCACCATTGGCAGAGGACTTTCGGATCCCGGCAAGGCTTGGTGTCGCCGTGAATTTGCCAAATCCGTTAGTGAAGGGGACCTCAGGGTTTCCAAACAGCCAAGTCCAGATAGAAGGCAACCGTCCAACCGTGAAGGGGAGACACCGCCACCGCCAAGGGCAACCGTCTCCCAGGGCCAGCGCCTGTGGGCTAAAGGGGCTCCTCCGGCCCATATCCAGGTCGGGGAGCGGGTTACCGTTGGGAAACCATCACTACCAACACTTAACTTAGGTGCAGGGAGAGACAGTCATCACTAACCTGCAGGGAGGAACAACCGCAGCCGTCCGAGGGACCCGTCCATCCAGCCACTTGTTTTACCGTGAACTGTGTCATCATCATTGGGCTGAGTGAGTACCTCCGTGCCGTGCGGCACAGCGCTGCCCCTGCGACCCTGCACCTCATCAGGCCCCGCAACCCGCCTGTCATCCATCTCTAGCCCATCACCAGGCCCCGGGACAACCAACCCCCCTACCCACGGAGGGGAGAAATAACAACAAAGCTGCTCCCTGTCACAGGCTCCTGGGATCCCCGTCCAGAGCAGCGGTGGTGTCCACACAATCACCACAACCGTGGGTGGCGTCACGGACAATATCCCCAAAACCCAAACCACCCCTTTTCACTCACGGGCGAGTAGCGCCGCTCGAGTCCCCGGGATTCGGCCATCGCTCGAGCCAACGAGCAGCAGCAGCCATAGAGCAGCGTCAGCCGGACCCGAGCAGTGGGAGAGCGCACCGTCCCCTCCTCCGCCCGCGACACTTCCAGCTTGGGACTGGTGTGGAGGGTAAAGTGGATCAGGATGCGCAGGAGGAGGAGGAGGCTGAGGAGCATGACATTCCGGAGCTGTAGAGTGTGTGTGAAACCCTGACTGAGGTAGGGCCTGCAAAACTTGGTGTGTGAAGGACGTGTTCCGTCCCTCGCTCAGACTGGGTCCCAGCTTGCACATTATTAACCCAGTGTGACGTCAACGAGATGTAGCGGCCTTGCCCACATGCACTTGTCCACGTGTCTGTGGTTAGGTGGACTTTGGCTGAAACAGCGTTGTTCAGGGCACGTGTGATGTTTTGTGACACGTGGTTATGCAATGCGGGGACGGCACACCGGGAGAAATAGTGGCGGCTGTGGACCGAGTAACGTGGGACAGCTGCAACCATCAGGTCGTGGAATGCTTCTGTCTCAACCAGCCTAAAAGGCAACATTTCCAGCGCAAGCAGTCGCGAAAAGTTAGCATTTAGAAGTGTGGCATGTGGGGCGTTGGCAGTGTATTTGCACCTGCGTTCAAAGGTTTGCTGAATGGATAACTGAACGCTGCGCTGGGACAAGGGCGTGCTTGATGATGGTGTTATTTCTGCGTGGGTAACTGCAGGTGCATGGCCGGAGGAGGCTTGTTCGCAGGCAGCATGGACAGGGGATTGGCTCGCATGCACAACCAGCGAAGACGTAGCAGTGACATCAGCAAGCACTGCTCCTCGACTCTGTTGTACTTCCCACAAAGTCGGGTGCTTGGCTGACATGTGCCTGATCATGCTGGTGGTGGTCAGGCTGCTAGTTTTGGTACCCCTGCTGATGCTGGCATGGCAGGTGTTGCAAATGGCCTTTTTAGAATCATCTGGAGCCAACTTAAAAAACTGCCAGTGTCAGAGTTCCGGGTTTTCCAGTTTTCTTTTGAAAGAGCTTGCCCTTTGTTAACATGGAGTTTTCTGTTCTGTTGCCCTACTTCCTGTCCATCTGTTTAAAAGCCGCCCCTAAAGCTTAGTCCAGTGCCTGAGTATACTGCTTCCTGTGTGCTCCTGCCCTGCTGCTTTTGGTTCCTGATTGTTATTCGGATCCTCTTGGAAAACAACCGACACCGACTCTGGACTTCATCTGGTATCATCTAGCTGTGCCCGGACTCCGTTTGCCGTCTTTGGTCGGCACTTCTGCCCGGTTCCTTCCGTTTAATACTACTCTGGACTCACATCATGTACGGACATTTTTGGACTTACCTATTGCCCTTTTGTGTCCCAGCTGCTGCGCATTTAGGGCTTCTGGGGTGATTGCCAGACAGTCCCTGTATAGGGGTTCGCTCTTGGTGGTCTCCCTGGGGGAGTCCGGTGCGCGGTCCCGGGAATTCCCTTTCGCTCCGTCCCTGGAAGGTATTTCCTGTATTTATGTTCTACTGTGTTTTTGTTCCGTTTATTTACATATTTGCTGGTTGCATATTATAAACGTCTTGCACCAAGAACTCGTCTCTGGTTGTCATTGCCCTAACGCAATCGAAATCCTCAATACATACAATAGTATTACAGCCAGACTCGGGAAGACCTAACATTTGTACAGGCACCTTGTGTCGTGTTGTTCCGGGGAACAGTTGCCTGACGTCTGCCTGGGGCCACCACTCTGCTTCTTACTGCCTGTTGGGATGCTACGCCTCCCTCCCCCTGTGCACTGCTGTCCTCGCTCTGCATATCCTCCTGCCAGGTTGGGTCAGTTACTGGATCATCCACCACGTCGTCTTCCTCTTCTGCACCCTGCTCCTCCTCCTGACTTCCTGACAATTGTGTCTCATCATCGTCCACCCCTTGTTGAGACACGTTGCCAACTTCGTGAGAACGTGGCTGCTCAAATATTTGGGCATCTGTACATACAATCTCGTCATGGCCCACTTCAACAGGAGCTGGCGAGAGGCCAGAATTTGTGAATGGAAACGTGAACGAACAGCTCTTCCGAGTGTCCAAGTGTGGGATCAGTAATGTCCGTGGACGTGTACTCGGCCTGGTGGTAGGAAGGAGGATCAGGTTCTGAAATGTGCGGTGCAGTATCACGGCTACTGACACTTGACCGTGTGGAAGACAGAGTGTTTGTGGTGGTGCCAATCTGACTGGAAGCATTATCCGCTATCCAACTAACAACCTGTTGACACTGGTCTTGGTTCAAGAGCGGTGTACTGCTGCGGTCCCCAAGAATTTGGGACAGGACGTGCGAGCGACTAGATGTGGCCCTTTGTTGTGGCGAAATTAGAGCTTGCACACAACCTCGGTCTCTGCCTGCACCACCATCACGTCCACTTCCTTGTTCGTTGACAACGCCCTTGCGCATTTTGCAATGCTGTGCTGATGTGTATTCACTAGACTTGTGCGTTATATCCAAGTTTTTGCAAAACTCACACAAATGCAGCGGAAAGCTGCCACCAACAGGCACACACGTGCGGTTTTTAAATGCAAGCACGGAGGCACTAAGAACCTAACAGGTCTCTATCCAGGGACAACGTGGAGCCTCCCAATTTTTGGCTGCCCTGCCTAAGGGCTATACTATAATACACCCACTTCCTGACAATGGGCACTTCAGGTTTACAGGCCATCATGCACGTTTCTATCCAGGGACAATGTGGAGCCTCCCAATTTGTGGCTGCCCTGCCTAAGGGCTATACTATAATACACCCACTTCCTGACAATGGGCACTTCAGGTTTACAGGCCCTCATGCACGTCTCTATCCAGGGACAACGTGGAGCCTCCCAATTTTTGGCTGCCCTGCCTAAGGGCTATACTACAATAGACCCACTTCCTTCCAATGGGCACTTCAGGTTTACAGGCCCTCATGCACGTCTCTATCCAGGGACAACGTGGAGCCTCCCAATTTTTGGCTGCCCTGCCTAAGGGCTATACTACAATAGACCCACTTCCTTCCAATGGGCACTTCAGGTTTACAGGCCCTCATGCACGTCTCTATCCAGGGACAACGTGGAGCCTCCCAATTTTTGGCTGCCCTGCCTAAGGGCTATACTACAATAGACCCACTTCCTTACAATGGGCACTTCAGGTTTACAGGCCCTCATGCACGTCTGTATGCAGGGGCATTGGTGAACCTCACAATTTTGGACTGCCCTGGCAAAGGAAAATACTACAAAGACTCACTTCCTCAAAATGGGCACATTAGACTCAAGAGGCCTTCATGTACGTCTCTTCTCAGGGACATCGGAGTGCCACACAATGTTTTCACGTAAAATCTTTCATGTATTAATCTCAAAAAGTAACATACACCAGCTCTATCTCACTATTGGGTATGTGCCCTTAACATTTCCGCCATGAAAAATCATTTTGGGGTCATTTTGGAAGGTTTTCTGGTGAGTCCGTAAAAATGGCGTAAAACGCGGACAAAATTGTTCACAGCTGTGACTTTTCAGTGATAAATGCTTCAAGGGGTCTTCCCCATGCTGTTGCCATGTCATTTGAGCACTCTTCTGAGACTTTTGTGACATTTTTAGGGTTTCTCCATGCTGCCGGGGGGTCATTTCACAAAAATACTCGGGTCTCCCATAGGATAACATTGGGCTCGTTGCTCGGCCCGAGTACACGAGTATCTTGGGAGGCTCGGCCCGAGCTTCGAGCACCCGAGCTTTTTAGTTCTCGCTCATCACTATTCTTTATATGATTTACCACAGTATATGCCCCTGATGAGACATTAAATACTAGTGGGTGACTCCATTTTCAGGGGAACAGAAAAGGCAATCTGTCACACAGACTAGGATTGCTAAACAGTGTGTTGTCTTCCTGGCGCTCGAGTTCGACACATCGCTGATTGGGTTGACAGATTATTGGGAGGAGCTGGTCAGGACTCAGTGGTCATGGTGCACACTGACACAAATGACAAAGTTAGGTAGGTAGAATGTCCTTAAAGATGATTTCAATGAATTAGGCTGTAAGCTAAAAGTAAGAACCTCAAAGGTGGTATTTTCTGTAATACTGCCTGTTCCACGTGCCATGCTACAGAGGCAGTTGGAGATTAGGGAAGTAAATAAGTGGCTCAGAAATTGATTTAGGAAGGAGGGTTTGGGGTTTCTGGAAAACTGGGTCTGTCTTCTCTGTGGGCTAAAGCATCTACAGTGCCTACAAGTAGTATTCAACCCCCTGCAGATTTAGCAGGTTTACACATTCAGAATTAACTTGGCATTGTGACATTTGGACTGTAGATCAGTTTGGATGTGTGAAATGCACTGCAGCAAAAAAGAATGTTATTTCTTTTTTTATTTTTTTTTAAATTGTGAAAAGTTTATTCAGAGGGTCATTTATTATTCAACCCCTCAAACCACAAGAATTCTGTTTGGTTCCCCTAAAGTATTAAGAAGTATTTCAGGCACAAAGAACAATGAGCTTCACATGTTTGGGTTAATTATCTCTTTTTCCAGCCTTTTCTGACTAATTAAGACCCTCCCCAAACTTGTGAACAGCACTCATACTTGGTCAACATGGGAAAGACAAAGGAGCATTCCAAGGCCATCAGAGACAAGATCGTGGAGGGTCACAAGGCTGGCAAGGGGTACAAAACCCTTTCCAAGGAGTTGAGCCTACCTGTCTCCACTGTTGGGAGCAACATCCGGAAGTGGAAAGCTTATGGAACTACTGTTAGCCTTCCACGGCCTGGACAGCCTTTGAAAGTTTCCACCCGTGCCGAGGCCAGGCTTGTCCGAAGAGTCAAGGCTAACCCAAGGACAACAAGGAAGGAGCTCCGGGAAGATCTCATGGCAGTTGGGACATTGGTTTCAGTCAATACCATAAGTAACGTACTCCACCGCAATGGCCTCCGTTCCAGACGAGCCCGTAAGGTACCTTTACTTTCAAAGCGTCATGTCAAGGCTCGTCTACAGTTTGCTCATGATCACTTGGAGGACTCTGAGACAGACTGGTTCAAGGTTCTCTGGTCTGATGAGACCAAGATCGAGATCTTTGGTGCCAACCACACACGTGACGTTTGGAGACTGGATGGCACTGCATACAACCCCAAGAATACCATCCCTACAGTCAAGCATGGTGGTGGCAGCATCATGCTGTGGGGCTGTTTCTCAGCCAAGGGGCCTGGCCATCTGGTCCACATCCATGGGAAGATGGATAGCACGACCTACCTGGAGATTTTGGCCAAGAACCTCCGCTCCTCCATCAAGTATCTTAAGATGGGTCGTCATTTCATCTTCCAACAAGACAACGACCCAAAGCACACAGCCAAGAAAACCAAGGCCTGGTTCAAGAGGGAAAAAATCAAGGTGTTGCAGTGGCCTAGTCAGTCTCCTGACCTTAACCCAATTGAAAACTTGTGGAAGGAGCTCAAGATTAAAGTCCACATGAGACACCCAAAGAACCTAGATAACTTGGAGAAGATCTGCATGGAGGAGTGGGCCAAGAAAACTCCAGAGACCTGTGCCGGCTTGATCAGGTCTTATAAAAGACGAATATTAGCTGTAATTGCAAACAAGGGTTATTCCACAAAATATTAAACCTAGGGGTTGAATAATAATTGACCCACACTTTTATGTTGAAAATGTATTAAAATTTAACTGAGCAACATAACTTGTTGGTTTGTAAGATTTATGCATCTGTTAATAAATCCTGCTCTTGTTTGAAGTTTGCAGGCTCTAACTTATTTGCATCTTATCAAACCTGCTAAATCTGCAGGGGGTTTAATACTACTTGTAGGCACTGTATGCTAGGGATGGGCTGCACCTCAAAGGAGAGGTGGCAGCTGTGCTGGGAGAAAAAAAATGGCTGGAAGGTTGAAGGAGTGTTTAAAGTAGTGTTTAAACTAGGGATTTAGGGAGAGGACATTTATTGTACAGGAGGGAAAGAATAGTGACCTGGACATAAGTAATGAAATTGGGGGTGGCAGGTAGGGAGGGGTGAGGACAGTCAAGATACTAAGCAAGAGGTACAGAGAAAAACATAAATGCATGTACATTAATGCCATAAGCCTCACCAACAAGATGGTGGAATTAGAATTAATATTGGTGGATAAAATTATGATAAGATGGGTGTAACAGAAATGTGGCTGGATGAGAGTTATGAGTGGGCTGTTAATTTACAGGGATATAGTTTGCTCAGGAATGACCATACAAATAAGCGAGGGGGAGGTGTGTGTTTATATGTAAAATCGTCTCTAAAACCGATCATACATTTTGATATAAGTGAGGCTAATGAAAATGTAGAGTCCGAGGGGCGTGGCTTAGCTGGGGAAGAAGAAGGATGCACATGGAGGAGCTCCTGCATCTCAATTTGTAATCTAGTGACATCCAACGCCGATCCTTAAGAAAAAGTGGCCCCAAAACAAAATCCATCTCCCTACATCTGCTGTGGAGCCCAGGAAAACAACTTTGGAGCGTTGTGGAGACTGAGTGAGTAGTGGCCTGATTACAGTGCTGAAGCCAGGGCCTAAAGTAGCAGCCATACCAACCATACAACTACCAGTCCCCAGAGACTAGGAGGGTGCAGCAGCACTGTGATTTACTGACAGAAGAAGCATTGCTCCAAGCTCCCTCCTGCCCCACTGCCTGCAGGGACTGAGGGAGAAAGCCAGAAGAGAGAGGGCTTGCTAGATGTATGGGAGCAGCTGCCATTAGAATCCAGCAAAGAGGCACAGCACCTGCACCACTCCAACCTCCCTCCCCCCTTCATTTCTCTTGGCTGGAGCTAGAGAGAGGGGCTCTGGAGGAGAGGAGACCTGCGCCCAAGGATAAATATCACCTAATTGCTCCTGGATTGGGTTGCAACCTGAGAGAGTGGGGCCCCAAGTTCACCCTGCACCACCATTTGTAACGCTGTGAGGAGAGGGAGAGAGACTGCTGATAGCAGAGCACAGCAGATAGCTACACCATCAATCAGCAGAAGTACCTGGAAAACAGGAACAGAGACACTGGCCTGGGATCCACTCCTGTACTGGGGTTTACAGAGAGGAGGGAAAGGCTCAGGGAGAGGAGACTGAACTGTAAGGGGTTAAGTTCCTAGGACAGCACCAAGACCAGAGCAGCCTGCTTCCCTCCCCCGTGCTCATCTGGACAATAAAAAACCAGCACAGGGGAAATTTAACTCATCCCAAGCTGCCTGTTGCTGGATCGCAGATGCTGCTCACCCCATGTTAATGCAGCAAAACATAAGTGGCTGGACATGAAACCCCTCTAGGTTATACATTGATATATAAAAAGTACAGCTAGAGCTGACGATTCTAAGCATACAACAAACAGAAGCTCCAGTATAAGGTGCAAGAACAATGTGCAACAGTGGTGAACAGTGACATCTAGTGGTCAGGATAAGAAAAGGGCTGCAGCAGCTGAGATATAGAAAGTTAAAAGGGGAAAGGAAAAAAAAAAAAAAGAGGACAAGCTTACTCCAAATGCGTTAACCCAACCTACTTTCTCCCAGCAAAGTTCTATTAAGACCAGGTCTAGAAAATGGGGAAAAACTACAAATTACAATTTGACGAGCCAAGCAAAACCCTGAAAACTCCAAAGAAGAACCAGGAAGGGGATAAATCTAAAAAACAACACACCCAAGAGATGTCAGCACAAAAATCCAGACAAGCACCAACCACCAACTTCACACTGTCAGACAGTGATGAGGATGAAGAGACACTAAGCGGAAATGCCAATCTCATGGAACATATCAAAGCCCTTCCTACAGCAAACTGCATCAGAAACCTATTTAAGGAATTCACGCAGACCATAAAAGAAGAGATGGCTGAACTTAAAAGCGACATAAAACAGATCTATACAAGAGTTCATACCCTTGAAAACGACTTTGACCAAATTACAACGCACTCAGAGAGAGTGACAGAAATCCTGATCGACAATCAAAAAGAGATCTTCTTGCAAAAACTTCACATAGATGATCTCGAGAACAGGTCCAGAAGGAATAACCTTCGAATTCGAGGATTACCAGAATCAGTAGAAGACAAAGACATTCACACAGCCCTTACACAGATATTTAATACTCTACTTGGCAAAGAAGAAACCATTGACATAGGGTTAGAAAGAGCCCACAGAGTTTACAAACCCAAAACAGCAAACTGGGATAAACCAAGGGATGTTCTATGTTGTTTACAAAGCTTTAAAATAAAGGAACAAATCTACCAAAAAGCGAGATACACCCGCAAGATTGAATATGAAGAGACAGAAATACAAATCTATCAGGACCTTTCAAAGCTTACTTTAGATCTGAGAAGACAATTACAGCCCTTAACAAAAACACTGAGAGAAAAAAATATAATTTACAGATGGATGTTTCCTTTTGGTTTAGCCATCACCTTTGACAACAAAAATCTAATAATCAGAACTCCAGACGATCTTCCCTTTGTCCTCAATAAGTTGGACTTAATGCATATAAAGATACCAGATTGGACCTCCGCTGAAGATTTCCTTCACTTGCCTGCACTACCTAAACGTGACAAATGGACCACAACACCACCACCCAGAGCAAGTAAAGTGAGAAAACTGAATCAGGGGCCAAAGAAGACTCCAAGAAAAAGACAAGGGGAACAAGATGAAAATGGATGATGACTCTCCAATACCTTTATATACCTGACCTCATCATTCAAGATTAAGAAATACCCTGATGAGAAACGGAAAAGAAAAGATATTCATATAAAAAAAAAAAATCCTATTTTTTTTTTCCTCTCTCTCTCTCCCTCCTCTCCCTCTGTTAACCTTCCACCCAACGTTTTCGTTCGGGGGAGGAGGAGAGAATTGGAGAGAAGTCGTAGTTTTGTCTAAGTTTACCACATGATTGCGTATGTTCCCAATTCAGTTCCTGTTCTAAAGACATTAAATTTGTTGAAATAGAGACATCGGGACTTAGTCCTCTTTCTATCTGCCTGTGATTTGTGCATATCGTTCAATCAAATCACAATTCTACAAAGAACTCTCTTGGACGCTCATGACCTCTATCCTCATCGTTCAAGCAACAGAACCGAAGACCATTGGTTGTAACTATACAAATATGGAATGTTTGCTTTAATTGGTTATTATTTATCATTTATAACTGACTTGTTATCTCACCCTCTTACATTACATTTACTGATAAGACTTAGCTGGGAGATAGTGCCCCCTAGTTCACTTCACTGAAAGTGTCAAGTACATATACTGTCTAAAAGTACTACATCCTAGGTCCACGCCCCCACGGACCAGAAAATCCACTATTGCAGATTACACTGGAAGGGATTGGCTTGGCTTACCCTATCCCTTCCAGCTGCAAATTTTCTTTGTTTTTTCATTTCTCAATTTGAGAAATCCACAACGTCTCAAGGCTATGGCTAAGAGACTCAAATATCTCACACTCTACCCTATACTAAATCTTTTTCACCCTTCCCAGATACCTACCCAAATTTCAAAGATAAATTATCAATTATTTCATGGTAACTATGGCTAATCTTAACTTTATAACGTTCAATGTTAAAGGCATGAACATCCCCCAAAAAAGATCACAAATACTGAGCTATCTTAACAAACACCAAATAGATATCGCTCTTCTCCAGGAGACTCACTTCAAGAAGACGTACACACCAGTAACAAAAAATAAGGTCTACACTAGATGGTTTAATGCCAATTCCCCAATCAAGAAAAATAAAGGGGTCTCGATTATTATCCATAAAAAGATACCCTTTAACCTCAAAGACGTCATTTATGATCCAGACGGCAGGTTCATCTTCTTGAAATGCCAACTATACAACTCCTTATACACAATCATAAACATCTACGCCCCAAATACTAACCAACTGCCCTTCTTTAAGAAAATATTCAACACTCTGCATCTTTTTTCAGAAGGGAATATAATATTAGGAGGTGACTTCAATATCCCTCTACACCCTCCATCAGACACCTCAGATGGACATTCAACGATCCCAATTAAAACAGTAAATTTCATTAAAAATCCCTCACAGAATTACTTCTGGTCGACAGCTGGAGGATCTCATACCCCTCAACCAAAGATTACTCTTATTACTCACAAGTCCATAAGAAATACTCCAGAATAGATTATCTATTCATATCCCATCAACTTCTAAGCAATGTTGAAAAAATACATTATGATATAATATTACTTTCTGATCATGCCCCCCTACTTTTAAACATAAAGCTTTCACAAGGCAGAAGATGCCCACTCAATTGGAAACTCAATAACAGTTTAATAAAAAACAAAACTTCTCAAGACTACATAAGAACGTCCATCCAAAACTACTTTAGAGAAAATTGCTTCAATAACATATGTGACCCTAACGTTTGGGAAGCTCACAAAGCAGTTCTACGAGGTACTTTAATAGAACTCGGCACTAGAACCAAAAAAGAAAGAGAAAAAACAACAATTTCCCTTCTAGACCAAATAAAAAACTTAGAAGGACAACATAAAACAAATCAAAACCCTTCATTACAGAAGGACTTATTCAAGCTAAGATCTGAGCTCAGAGCTCTTTTAAATCAAAAAAGCGAAAAATACCTTAACTATGCAAGGTTTCGATCCTACCTTTACTCCAACAAAAGTGGACGTAATTTAGCAAACATGATTAAAAAACAAATAAATACAACATATATCACAAAAATTAAAAATACAAATGACAAAGTACATCACAAAACAGAAGACATTGCTAATATTTTCTCTTCATACTACTCCAACTTATACAACCTCACAACAGCACAAGAGTCTCAAGAGGGGAAAACAAAACTCATAAAAACTTTCCTAAAAGACCTGAAATTACCTAAACTCACAACCCAACAAGCACAAAATCTAACGATCCCAATATCCTCCCAAGAAGTAGAATCATCCATAAACTCAACTCCGGGAGGGAAAAGTCCAGGCCCGGATGGTTTTTCAATTGAGTACTACAAAATTTTTAAAACAGAACTAGTTCCACATATGACAAACTATTTTAACTATATAAACAAGAATAACCCATTCAATAAAGAAGCCCTAACAGCTCACATAACTCTAATCCCAAAAGAAGGAAAAGATCCATCCCTTTGCGGAAGCTATAGACCAATTTCGCTGAGTAACAATGACGTAAAACTGTATGCCAAAATCATAGCAAAAAGAATGCAAAACATAATACCTGATCTTATAAACCTAGAACAAGTGGGATTTACAAAAGAGAGAGAAGCAAAAGATAATGTAATTAAAACACTAAATGCCATTCAATATGCAAAACATAACAATATTGAAACTGCAATCATCACCTCAGATGCAGAAAAAGCTTTCGACCGCGTCAATTGGCTATTTATCGAACAAACTTTAAAAAAATTTGGCTTCCCACCCTTATTCATTGACAAAATCCTGGCACTTTATACCATCCCAACCGCAAAGCTAAAAATAAACAATGAACTCTCCTCTAGTTTTAACATAAAAAATGGAACCAGACAGGGCTGTCCCCTTTCACCACTTCTATTTATTCTAACAATAGAAACCTTTCTCCAGAAAATAAGACAAAATCCCAAGATCTCAGGCCTGAAATGCAACCAAATAGAATACAAATCCGCGGCATTTGCAGATGACATACTTTTCATTTTAACGAACCCTTCAAATTCAATTAAGGCCCTTACCGCAGATTTCAAGTTATATAGTGAAGTCTCCAACTTCAAAATAAATTTTTCAAAATCCCATTTATGAAACATTAACATTCCCCCCAAAATATGGAAAACTGTATCAGAATCATCCCCTTTCAGTATTAGCAATTCCATCACCCACCTAGGCGTAAGAATTAGCAACTCCCTGTCTCAACTATACGATCTGAATCTCAAGCCACTTTTTCACAAAATAGAAGCCGACATTTCCGCTTGGAGCAGTTTACCAATCTCGTGGTTTGGGAGAACCAATTTAATCAAGATGATCATTCTGCCAAAAATCTTATATCTTCTACAAGTAATCCCTTCAGATATCCCACAACATTTCTTCAGCAAATTGAAAAACATGATCTCAAATTTTATATGGCTTAAAAAGAGCCATAGACTAAAGTACACTATACTGACTGCTCCTAAATCTAAAGGAGGTACAGGACTCCCAGATTTTGAATGCTATTGGCTAGCCACACACATAGCCAGACTCATGGAGATGAGGACAAACCCCCCTAGAAAACTGTGGACTACCTTGGAAATCAGCAACTTAAAAGGAGACCTATCACATTTTCTATGGCCAACCCCTCACAACAGATTCAAATATAAAGACATACTGAACCCTTTTACCAAAGTAACACTTAAGCTTTGGCACAAATTTAATAAAAAACTAGATCTAATTCCGAATATTTGCAGAGCCACCCCCATTTTACATGTAATCCCGCAAAAATTTAGACTCCTAAAAAACAAAATTAGGACATCAAAAAATCTCTGCAACATAACACTGTCAGAGATAATCCATAACCATGAACCATTAACTATACAAGAGCTAAAATCCATCTTTAATCCAATAGATTTAAAAGATAAAGACCTAGCCATCATTAGAGACCTAGCTTCATATCACATCCCAGATATTTCCCCTTCAAACCCGTCCCCCCAACAAGAATTTCTACTACATGCTCAAGGGAAGAATAGGCTAATCTCAAAAATATACAAGCTACTATATAACACTTCGGAAAAACCTTCTTACATTAATAGATGGGAAATGGAACTAAACACCACCTTCAACCCTAGTGAAATTCAAATGATCTTCAACAACGCCCACAACCTATCAACCGCATCTAGATATCAAGAACTCAACTATAAAATTATCTCCCGGTGGTATAAAACCCCAGACATTCTCTACAAAATTGACAACTCCTTGTCACCACACTGCTGGAGATGTAATCAAATGACTGGCACCCCTTCACACATTTGGTATCATTGCCCAAAAATAGCAAAATATTGGGATTCCATTAAAATTCACATAGAAAATGCTCTCAAGACCAAACTCCCTTTCAACCCAAACTTTATTATCCTCAATCTAGATCCACAAAAGGAACACCTAAACAAACTCTCAATAATACCTCATCTCATAAATGCAGCAAAACTTCTAATAGCCAGACACTGGAAAGAAGGTGACGCACCGAGTCTAACCGAGTGGTTCAATGAATCAAATCTTATAAGCGTACATGAAAAAGCCCGATTGCATTACACTAGGAAAAATGCAAAGCTTTTAGAATCTTGGGACAAATGGGACAGATACCAAAAGCTAACTAAAATCTCTTGACAAATTTTCTCATCCACAGATAACACATTAGCTCAGAAACCGAATAGACAGTTAAGCAAAACAAACACGTTGTTCATACACACCTCTGAAAACAAAGCCTTTTCATACTTTCATATATATAAATCCTAGTAACCAGACACCTTGTTAGAAATAGGTGGGAATCTCACCTTTTTCCCCTTCCCCTACCCCCTCTACATTCCCAACCCCTTGTCCTCTCTTTACTTTACACCAACCTCACGTCCCCATCTCTCCCTCTTTCCTTTCCTTTTCTCTTTCCTTTCATCTGAAAAATACATGTTTATGCTTATTTGTTGTTGCAATTTCATTTCTGTAATATTAAGAAACATCTTAAATAAAGAATTTACAAAAAAAAAGAAAATGTAGAGTCCCTATAGGTGGAGAGAAGGGGAAGGAGAAAGAATAATAAAGTACTGATAGGCGTTTGTTAGAAGTCTCCAAATATAATGGAAGCAGCAGAAAATATCATAAAGAAAATAGATGAGACAGCGAATAAGGGAGAAGTAATTATTATGGGGGACTTCAACTACCCTGAAATAAATTGGGAGCAGAAATCTGCAGGTCCAGGATAGGAAACAGGTTTTTGAGAAGAATGAAAGATAATTTACTTTTCACAACTGCTTCAGGAACCAAGAAGAGGGAGGGGGGGCACTGTTAAACGTAATATTAACCAGTAGGCAGGACCACATATTAAATACTAGAAGGTGGCCCGATTCTAACGCATCGGGTATTCTAGAATTTATTGTGTAGTTAATGTATGATTTTTGTTATATACATTGATGTTGTTGTGTGTAGTTACCAGTGTTTGTGTAGGGCACTGTAAATGTTCTGGGTGTTGTCTGGGTGGGGGTGTGTGTGAGAGCAGTGTTGTATGTGTGTTGCGTTGTGTGTGTTGCGTTGTTTGTGGAGCGCTGTGTGTCTACAGCGTTCTGTGTGTGTGGTGCTGTGTGTGTTGCGCGGTTTGTGTGGGTGTGGAGTGCGTGTGTGTGTTTTGGGGGAGGTATGTTTTGTGCAGTGTGTGTGTTGCGCGGTATGTGCGTATATTTGTGTATGCCGCGGTGTTTGTGTGTTGGGTGTTTTTGTGTGTGTGGCGTTGTCTGTGTAGGGCGGTGTTTGTGGTTCCCAGTGTGTGTGTGATGTGTTGTGCGGTGCGCTTGTGGTGCTGTGTGTGTGTTTTGGGGGGAGGTGTGCACCCCCATCGTGCTCCATCCCCCATGCTGCGCACGCCCCATTGTGCTCCATCCCCCATGCTGCGCACCCCCCATCGTGCTCCATCCCCCATGCTGCGCACCCCCATCGTGCTCCATCCCCCATGCTGCTCACTCCCCATCGTGCTCCATCCCCCATGCTGCGCATCCCCATCGTGCTCCATCCTCCATTCTGCGCACCCCCCATCGTGCTCCATCCCCCATGCTGCGCACCACCCATCGTGCTCCATCCCCCATGCTGCGCACCCCCCATCGTGCTCTATCCCCCATCGTGCTCCATCCCCCATGCTGCACACCCCCCATCGTGCTCCATCCCCCATGCTGTGCACTCCCATCGTGCTCCATCCCCCATGCTGTGCACTCCCCATCGTGCTCCATCCCCCATGCTGCGCACTCCCCAACGTGCTCCATCCCCCATGCTGTGCACCCCCATCGTGCTCCATCCCCCATGCTGCGCACCCCCCATCGTGCTCCATCCCCCATGCTGCACACTCCCCATCGTGCTCCATCCCCCATGCTGCGCACTCCCCATCGTGCTCCATCCCCCATGCTGCACACTCCCCATCGTGCTCCATCCCACATGCTGCACACCCCCCATCGTGCTCTATCCCCCATGCTGCACACCCCCCATCGTGCTCCATCCCACATGCTGCACACTCCCCATCGTGCTCCACAGTCACACATCAGACAGTATACACGCACACATCTGAATGCATACACTCACACCCCACTTCTCCCTGTGCCCTTCGGTGGGCAGTCCCAGCAGCTGTGCTGCACGCCGTGCTCCTCTGCCGACACTCACAGATCCGATCGCATACACTCACACATCAGAACACACGCACACACCCGATCGCCTACACGCACACACCCGATCGCATACACTCACACACACACTGACGATATTGCACATACGCGCTCACACACTCACAACATCCCGAGATACCACATGCTTCCGGCCATGTGATCCTCCGGCAGGTCCTGGAAGGTCACTGCATGCACAGTATCGCCGCTGAGAAGTAAGCAATATCACTGGATGTTGTTGTGTGTGGATGCGATCTGATGTGTGTGTGAGGTGTGTGTGAGAGTGAGTGAGTGTGATCTGATGTGTGTGTGTCTGTTCTTATGTGTGTGTGTGTGCGTGTGTGTGTGTATGTGTTCCGCCGCTGCAGGACCTTGATGCGCTCACCTGCTCCCGGTCGGCGTCTTGTGAGTATGACTGCGGGGTCTTCTTTCTTGTGTCTTCTCTCTTCTGGGGGTGCCCGCTGCCTATAATGAAGTGTCTTGCAGTGTCTTTAACTCTTTCACCACTGCATGACACTTCATTATTGACCGCAGCGTATGCCGGCTCCCTGCACATGTGTACCGGGAGCCGGTGTACGCTGGAGCGGGCGATGCGTGCGGAGGTCCGGGGAAAGCGGCTAATCCATGTGGGGGGCGGGGCCAGGCCGACGCGAGCGGCCAATCCGTGGGGGGCGGAGCCAGGCCGAGCCCAGAGCGGCCAATCCGTAGGGGGGGGGCAGGCCGAGCCCAGCGGCCAATCCGACAGTTGTCACTTTTATGACACTTACGATGACACTGTCACGTGACACAATTTTGGAGCAAGAGAGACAGACAGAATAAGGCAATTATATATATAGATATGGGTTGGGGGTCACTTGAGTAGTAGTGATCCCAAAATAATAGCTTTTCATGTATATACCGACCCCGTGGAAGCAGCCGAGCTGCTCAGATCCGGGTTCGCTGTGGATCGAGGGTCTCTGGACCCAGGGGTCGTGCGGCAACTCAAATGAAAAAGGGGGATATTTACAGGGGAGTTATAGTTTGTGACGCCACCCATGGTCTGTGGTAATTAGGAGTACCACCGCTGCTGTTGGGAGTACCAGGGGATGATGGAATGGGGCAGGAAGGTGTTGGAACCCTCCACGGGTAGGGGGATGCCCCGGGACTCCGATGAAAGGTGGGAAGTGCCGTGGGGATGAAGGGGTCACTCTCGTACTACTCAGTCTATAATCAGACAATGACAACCAGGTAAGCCAAGTCTCTAGGTACCGCTGCCGCTGAGGGGAGCTCGTCCGGGTCCTGTCCCCAAGTGGTGCTGCCTGGTGGTCCGTGACCTGCCTCCTGGCACTTAGTTTAGACTTCAACTTGATGGCCTGGTAGCTTGGAACTAGCCGGGCCCCGCTACCCACTATGGCTAAGTGAGGGAGCTTGCTCTCAGGGCTCACGTTTGGAATTTTCTCGACAGTTTTTGGTTGGAAAGACCTATTCCCCTCATTGCGCTAATGACCCGATTTTGGAGCGGGTGGGAACGGATTATGAAGGCTCCGTTCTCCTCAGGTGAATTGTCAAGTTGCCTAAAGCTACTCCCTGACCTAGGGCCCGTGTACCCCGTCATGCCTTCGGTCCCGGACCGGTGATAGGGAAAGGCTGCCAGCCGTCCTCCTCGGTGAGCCCGAGCACCTTGCCACGGTCCCCTGCGACCAGGAGTTCGACTCCTTCTAGGCCCAGACCACCATCTCAACCTAGGCCGTTGCTTTGGGAATCCTACTCCCTACCTCCTCTGAGCTCCTCTCAGCTCAAGGGCTACTCTCGTTCTCCTCCTCCTCTCACTCTCCTCAACTCAACTCCACTCAACTGACTACACTTCCTCACGTCCCCTGCCTAACCCCCTCCCTCAGGTGGGCGACTCTATTCCTCTCAGGTGGTCCACTGGTGTGTTAGGTGGGCGTGGTGCAGGGTGTTTCTAGGGTTTTGATTCGCTGATGGAGGCAACACCACTTAAGTAGGGACACAGAACCAAGAGGGAGGCGGAATACTTCACGGGAGGGAAGTTTGCGCATTACCCTGTGGCAACCTGTTAGTCCAGGGGTGTCACATATACTTAATTACAATTTCAGGACGGCAATTCCCAGCTCATAAGAGATGAACTTAGTGCCATAAATTGTGACAATGTCCTGAGAAATAAAAGGACACAAAGCAAATGGAACATTTTTATAAGCATCCTGAATAGCACGTCTGCACAATATATACCATATGGAAATAAGCGACAAATAGGAGGAAACCACTATAGCTAAATAGAGCTGTAAGGCCCTGTGCGCACTTCCCGGTTTTTGCCGCGGATTTCCTGCGGTTTTGCTGCATGTTTCGCTTCATGTTATGTTCATAATATCTCTGCAGTGATTCACCAGCAAAACCTATGGGTAAAAAAATGCTGTGCGCACTATGCGGATTTTGACAGCTGCATGTTTTGCTGCCGGATTCCCACAGCAAAAACAATTGCATGTCACTTCTTTTCCGCACGTTGCTGCGGGATTTCACTCTATTGACTGCAATGTAATCATGAAATCCCACAGGGAATAACGCAGGCAGAAAATTCTGTGCGGTTCATTGCGTTTTCCTGCGTTATTCCCTTCGGTATTTCGCGGTTTCGGGACATAATGTTCATCGCTGCCCTGCGGTTTGCGGGAAGTGATGTCATAATGTCAGGAAGAGGAAGCGGAGCAAAGAGTAAACACACACATATCACAGACACAGACATAGAATACACACAGATCACACTCCCCCACAGACATATAGAATACACATACAAATAAAACGTACATATAGAAAAAAAACCACGTGGGCTCCGCTGTATTTTTACCTTCCAGCCAAGGTAAACACACAGTGGTGGCCCGGTATTCTCAGGCTGGGGAGGGCGAGGGCCAGGGTTAATGCCCCCCGCAGCCAAGAATATCAGCCCGCAGCTGCCACGGGACTGTCACATCCATTATGCAGCAGTACCGGAGTGTCCCTGGCTTTTCCTGTTGCCGTGATGCAGTGGCAATCAGGGTAATATAAGGAGTTAATGGCGGCGGATCACCGCCACTAATTCCAGGCTTGATCGTGGCAGCGTCTATGTGACAGCTGACATGATCAACCTGTAAGTAAAGTGAAAAAAACACACACACCGAAAAATCCTTTATTTTCAATAAAACACAAAAAAGCCCCTGTTTCACCCCGTTATTAACTCCTCCCAAACACACAGCTCCGGCGTAATCCACGTCCTGCGATGCTTGCATCCAGCCGCGACTGACACACTACTGAATGCAGCCTCGCAACGAGACAGACTGCAGAGAGGTAATTACAGGTCATTTCCCACGGCCGGTAATGTGAACAACACATTATCGCTCGGGAGAAATGCAGCGTGTGCTCACAGGGACTCTATCTATCTATCTATCCCGCTATCTATTCTTCAATCTGTCTATTTATCTATCTACTGTCTATCTCAGAAGGAAATGACTTTTTTTTTTTCAATGTGCTTTATTGCATTGAATTCATTAAAACACATGTACCAACCCGCACGCGGCAAAACCGCGGCAATACCATGAACAATACCGTGGTAAAACCACGGCAAACCGCATGCGGTTTTCGGCTGAGGTTTACCGCAGTTTTTTACCGCAGGTGCGGTAATCTTTCAGACCCTGCGGAATTTTCTTAAGAAAATTCTGTTTTCCAGTGCGCACAGGGCCTAAAGGCCGCTTTGCACACTGCGATATTAGTACCGATATCGCCAGCGTCCGTACCAGCCCCCATCGGTTGTGCGACACGGGCAAATCTCTGCCCGTGTCGCACAACATCGCCCGGACCCATCACACTACTTACCTTCCCTGCGACGTCACTGTGACCAGCAAACCGCCTCCTTTCTAAGGGGGCGGTTCGTTCAGCATCACAGCAACATCACAGCAGCGTCACTGAACCGCCGCCCAATAGAAGCGGAGGAGCGGAGATGAGCGGGACGAACATCCCGCTCACCTCCATCCTTCCGCATTGTGGCCGGGAGGCAGGTAAGGAGAGCTTCCTCGTTCCTGCGGTGTCACACGGAGCGATGTGTGCTGCCGCAGGAACGAGGAACAACTTCATTACTGCTGCAGTAACGATATTTGAGAATGGACCCCCATGTCACTGCTGAGCAATTTTGCATGTTTTTGCGATAATGCAAAATCGCTCATAGGTGTCACACGCAACGGCATCGCTAAAGCGACCGGATGTGCGTCAAAAAATTCCGTGACCCCAACGAGATCACTTGAGCGATGTCGTAGCATGTAAAGCCCGCTTAAGGGGTGCAATAAATGACAAAAGTGTATAGAAAATTAAAGCAAGAGGGTACTGAGGAGGCATTAACCCCTTCACCCCATAGCCTGTTTTCACCTTCATGACCAGGCCATTTTTTCCAATTCTCACCAGTGTCACTTTATGAGGTTATAACTCTGGAACACTTCAACGGATCCCCGTGATTCTGAGAATGTTTTTTCATGACATATTGGACTTCATGATAGTGGTAAATTTAGAATGGTATTTTTGTGGAAAAATTGCAAATTTGGTGAAAATTGTGAAAATGTAGCAATTTTCAACTTTTCATTTTTATGCCTTAAAACCAGAGAGTTATGCCACGCAAAATAGTTAATAAATAACATTTCCCACATGTCTACTTTACATTAGCACAAGTTTTAAAATAATTTTTGGGGGTTAGGTAGTTAGAAGGGTTCAAAGTTTATCAGTAATCTCTCCCGTTTCCAACAAAATTTACAAACCATTTTATTAGGGACCATATCACATTTAAAGTGACTTAGAGAGGCCTAGGTGACAGAAAATACTCAAAACTGACACCATTCTAAAATCTGCACCCCTCAAACTGTTCAAAACCATATCCAAGAAGTTTATTAACACTTTAGGTGCTTCACAGGAACTAAAGCAATGTGGAAGGAAAAAATGAAAATTGTACTGTTTCCAACAAAAATGTTATTTTAGCCCCAAATTTTGCATTTTCAAAACGGCAACGAGAAAATGCATGATAAAATTTGTTGTGCAGTTTCTCCTGAGTGCATCAATACTCCCAGTGTGATGGAAATCTAGTGGTTGTGCACACGGCAGGGCTGGAAAGGAAGGAATGCCATTTGAATTTTAGAGTGCAAAATTGTCTGGAATAGATAGTGAATGCCATGTTGGGTTTGGAGAGCCCTTGAAATGTCTAAGCAGTGGAGCTCCCCCAAAAGTGATCCCATTTGGAAACTAGACCCCTTAAGGAATTTATCTAGATGTTTGTAAGAACCTTGAAAACCCATGTACTTCATAGAATTGAGCCGTAAAGATTAAAACATACATTTTTACTACAAAACTGTTGCTTTAACCAAAAATCTTTCTTTTTCACAAGGGTAACAGGAGATAATGCACCCTATAATTTGTTGTGCAATCTTTTCTGAGTTAGCCAATACTCCTATGTGGTAGAAATCTACTGTTTGAGGCACATTTCTTCCAAAGACAATACTAAGGACCAGGGGGCACTCACTGCGAGTGGAAGAAAAGCGATTCAGACAGCTAAATAGGAAAGGGTTCTTTACAGTTAGAGCAGTCAGACTGTGCAATGCCCTACCATAAGAGGTAGTAATGGCAGATACTATAACAGCTTTTAAAAAAGGGCTGGATGATTTCCTCAGTACACAAAACATTGTTGGTTATAAATGACTTAGTGACCAAATGTAGAACTGGTGGAGAAAGGTTGAACTAGATGGACCTAGGTCTTTTTTCAACCTCAGTAACTATGTAACTATGTAAGGGAAGGAGCGTCCTATTTGAGGTCACATTTAGTTGAAATGGTTTGCAGGTGCCATGTTACATTGGCAATACTCCTGAGGTGTCTATACAGTGAAACCCCCACAAGTAACCGTATTTTGGACACTAGACCCCTCAAGGAATTTATCTAGATGTTTGGTGAGCACTTTGAACCCCCAGGTGCTTTACAGAATTTCAAAATGTAGAACCAAACCTGGAACATGGTTTGGTTTAATATGATAACATGGAAGCCCCCAATATTTCCATTAACAGATTTTGCAGCTGAGTGGGAACTTGTGTTTTTGATGGTTGAGTTGAATGCTATTTAGTGTCAGATTAGGGTACAGAACATTTTGGATCAGTTCACATTTATCCTGAGCACTTACATCAGGGTTTTCATCTATAGCTCCAAAATACATGATTTAGATGAAACTGCCGATGGATCCATTCACTATAATGAGGCATCAGAGTTACTCCAGACTCCAATTGACCTGTGTTTCAAGGTGTCAGTCTTTTCAAAGGTGAACAAAATTGTTGATTACCGCGCTTTTGTGTATGCCTAAAAAGACGCTTAAAAAGATGGACAACAGGCCAGATAGAAGTTCAAAGTGGCCCTCTCTGTCTTATTACAGTGAATTTTCCATTGGGAATTTTACCTGAAACATGATTTTCAGAGATAAACACGTAGTTCCCACTGTATGCTCTCAGCGTAAAGAGCAGGATAAAAATGAGCAGGGCTGTACTATAATCTTTGGGAGTAAGAATGAACAAATCAACAGCAGCTGAAGAATTGGCTTTATGCATTTATTTTTTACACCCTATATCATGTGGTATAAGTGATTAGGCGGTTTTGTTCATCAAGTAAGTAAGATTACAGTGATACCAGGTTTATGTTGTTTTTTTAGGTTTGGCTACTATTGTGTCACCCAGGGAATGGGGAACTTGGTCCTGGGCAGTGGATAACTGGGGAATGTCACTTTGGTGGCCGTTGCCCGGTCCCATGCCCTGGGTGCTTTTTAATGGGGAGTATTTACAGGGAAGAATAAAGTCATTTGTGTGACGCCACCTGCGGGTTGCGGTTAATATGTGGGGAACCGCCGCTGCTAAGTTGGTTATCCTCAGGGTTGGTTGTAATGGCAGCTTTGGTGGTCGGGCCTCCGCAGGTAGGGCTGAACCTGGGAGATGTATGATGGAGTAATAAGGGAGGCCACACCGTGGGTTGAAGTTAACAGTGTCTACTCACGCTTGACCCTTGGACGGCTGGTTTAGGTCCCTGTAGTTCCAGTGCCAGTTAATGACTCGGTTGCTTTGTACCTGCCACCCTCAGTGTGGTTGGTCCCTGTAGCATAGAGTGGTTTGAGGGCCCGACTGTCCCTTTTTGTGTGGCAGTCTCCTTGTCCATACAGTGGGCAGTGTGGACCTGTTAGGGCTGGTCTGTGTCCCGAATCCTGATCCTTGCTTTACTGCTGGTCCCCCGGATCTGTGGGTCAGTGAGGTCCATGAAGGTCCCCTCACTATGCAGGTATTTGCCAGGCCGTCTCAAACTGTCTCCTGACCTAGGGACCTGTGCCCCGTCAGTGCTCTGGTCCCAGCAGTACTCTTGTGTACCTGCCCTGGCGACCACTCTCTTGTGCCCCCGGGTCACTGTTACACGACCCAGCTCTAGGTACGTCTTCCCACTTCCACTACTACTACTGACTTCTTTACACTGACTTCTCTAGATTGACTGCTGTCCCCTCCCACCAGGTTGTAAAGTTCCCTGGTCTGGCTACACCCTCTAGGTGGCCATCCTCTTGTGTCCGACTAACCAATTACCCCTGGTGTGGAGTGGTAACTAAGATTTTTGTGTGTCTAAGTGTTGCTGGCACTGGCGTTCCAGATCCCTGGGGTAGGCCCTGCATCACCGTGAGGATGCAGTTCTTAGTAGTGCCCTCAGTGGCTCAGGGGCCATAACCTATCACAATAAAAAAATGCTTTTTTACAAAATAAAGGTTTTTTGCATCACTGAATTGTGAAGGCTATAGTTTTTTTTATTTTTCTGCCAACAGAATCATGTGAGGGCTTGTTTTTTGCAGAATGTGTTGGAGTTTTTATTGGTATCATTTTGGGCTACATATTTTTTTTAGTCATTTTCTATTCTGCTTTTTCTGTGGCAGAATCAAGAAGAAACAGCAAATCAGGAATTTTTTTTTATGCCGTTCATTGTGTCGTAAAAGTGATGAGACAGCGTTATCGTTCATATCAGTACGACTACAGCGATACCACATTTAGATAGTTTTTTATGTGTTGCCACTTTTACATCATAAAAACAATTTTTAGAAAAACAAATTGATTTGCATCGCTGTACTCTGAGAGCTCTAACTTTTTTTATTTTTTTGCTGATGCAGCTGTATTGCAGCTTGTGTTTTGCAGGACAAGATGATGTTTTTACCAGTAACATTCTTATTAATTTATGATTTTTGTGATTACATTTTATTTCACTTTTTTGTCAGCTGTATGTATGATGAAAAAACATAGTTTTTGCTACTTTTTTTACACTGTTCATTGAAAGGGTTAACTATGTGGATATTTTATAGATCGGGTTGTTTTATTTTTTTACATAAATATAATTTTTTATTGAAACTTTTTTTTAAAAGTTTTTTTGTTCTTTATTTTCTGATTTTTAAAAAAATATTTTTACAACTTTGTTTTTTACTTTTCTACTTAGCCCTATATGGGACATTACTTTTTATTCCCCTGATCACTGGTATAATGCATTGCAATGCACCAGCACTGACCTAAGCTTCTGGGATAATGCTCTTGACATGATCCCGGAAGTTTTCTATAGCTTGGTGACCCACAGGTCATCCTAGCGACCTTAAGTAACCATGGCAACAATCGGGCCCTTGCGATCACATGGGTGCACAGATCAGAGTGGAGAGGTATGGAAGGATGGAACCTAACCCCACTGAACAAAGCACAAAGGTTGAAACATCAAGACTGGTCCAAGAAATATCTGAAGAATATATTTTTCAAGGGTTTCATAGACTGATGAGATGAGAATGACTTTTAATAGACCTGATGGATGGACCCATGGCCTCTACTGCGGCTAGACGTCTTGTAGCCAGACTCAAAATTGTGAAGACGAGGACACTGATGTCTAATTTTTGTATATAGTGTATCTATTTATCATTTTTTTTGTAAAATAAGTAGTCAAAAAGGAAAAAGGAAGGTAAAAATAAAAAATGGTGGAATAAATTTAACTTTTTGGTTTTTCTTCTATGTAGTGTTCCTTTAAACAGGGTTGGATTTCAATCTGAATGTAGTTCTGCATCAATAAAATCTTAACCTTTTTCCAGTACGCTTAACTTCTTATTTAGACATTTATCACAATGCTGACATACCTGAACTTGCTTCTTTGTATAGAATGACATGCCAAACAGTAGTTGTTTAATGACTTACTCTTTACCACAAGCGGAGTGCGCACATGACACTGACTCTTCCCTTCCAAAGCAGACTGCTTTATCATAGAGCTCAACTTTTAGAAAATGACAAATGTTTTCTCAAGAAAAGTATCATTGAGTCAAACATAGAAATCACTGAGCTATATTGAGGTCATTTTTAGAGATGAGCGAACCGGCCGTGGTTCGGCTCGAGTTCGGTTCGCCGAATGGAGGTCTCGTTCGAGTTCGGTTCGGCGAACCGGTTCGGCAAACCGCTCGAACCCCATAGAAAACAATGGCAGGCAATCACAAACACATAAAAACACCTAGAAAACACCCTCAAAGGTGTCCAAAAGGTGACAAACAACTCACAACACAACACAAACACATGGGAAAGTGACAAGGACATTATACTCATGCGAAAACAAAAGAGCTGGACAAGGAAAAAGAGGAGGAGACACAGATATATGATTATATGCAAGGAAACATCGATGCCATTACTGTGCAACTTGAGCCCTGCTCATTTTAGGCTTCCAATCTGGATAAATTGCCTGAGCTCGCCACGTACGCCTTGGGGATCTTGTCGTGTCCTGCAGCCAGCGTTCTATCGGAACCTGTCTTCAGTGCTGCTGGGGGTCTGCTGGCAGATAAGCACACGCGTCTGTCCACTGACAATGTGGACATGGCTCTCAGAGGACTTTTCTTCTCCTGGGTCATCTAGGGGAGGCGAAAGGCACGCGTATTTTTGAGAGTGCTTCATACAAAGCATCTTTTTCATTTTGAAAAGGGGCATCAACTGATGCCAGTCAAGTTGGGTGTGTGTGGCCCAATTAGTGGCAACGAGGGAGACTGTGGTTGGAGTCCCCTCGCTGTGTTTCTAAAAGAACCAAGATGAACAAGTCATGGCTCTCAGAGGACTTTTCTTCCCCTGGGTCAGCCAGGGGAGGTGAAAGGCACGTGTATTTTTGAGAGTGCTTCATGCAAAGCATCTTTTTCATTTTGAAAAGGGGCATCAACTGATGCCAGTCAAGTGGGGTGTGTGTGGTCCAATTAGTGGAAACGAGGGAGACTGTGGTTGGAGTCCCCTCGCTGTGTTTCTAAAAGAACCAAAATGAACAAGTCATGGCTCTCAGAGGACTTTTCTTCCCCTGGGTCATCCAGGGGAGGCGAAAGGCATGCGTATTTTTGAGAGTGCTTCATGCAAAGCATCTTTCACATTTTGAAAAGGGGCATCAACTGATGCCAGTCAAGTGGCAACGAGGGAGACTGTGGTTGGAGTCCCCTCGCTGTTTTTTACATGATTTTCGAAGTGCATGACATGCCTAAGAGGTTTTGTTTCAGCATCTCAAACTTGTTGGCTACAAAAAGGCTGCCTTTACACCCTTTTGTCACCGAGGATTTTCGAGACCTTATGCCCATTGCAGTGCCCCAAGAGCCGATGGCCATTTGCCACTCCTTCTCCAAGAAAGGGGTGCCCGCGCTAACACAGCAGGTCGCACACAACATCACCGCTTCCTTGAGAAACTCTGTGTGTGACAGGGTGCATTTCACCACAGATACTTGGAACAGTAAGCATGTACAGGGGCGTTACATGTCGCTGACTGAGCACTGTGGTAACTATGGTGATAGAAGTGTCTGCTGTACAAGTCTTTCCGTCCCCACGAGTTGTGTGTTTCAATCATTCCTCTGTATGTACAAGTTCCTCCACTGCTTCTGCCTCATCAACCTCGTGTTGTTCCTGCTCCTCAGCCCAAACCCTGTGTGGTCAGGCCACCCTTCCTTGTAACTGCGCCCAAGGAATGCCACACACCTCCTTACTATGCTGGCAGCAGAGCTCAAGGCCATCAGGCGGTCAAATGTTTACTTTGAAATGTAGGGGAAATGTGAGACACCGCTGAGGAGTTCTGGACGGTTAGCTCTGTAGAGTGAGACCGAGTTTCATCAATGGTTGTCACCACTCAACCAGCAGCCAGGGAATGCCGGGTGCAACAATGATGCTAAACAGTCTGCGGCCCTTCTTCAGGGCAATGTGACACACGTGCCTTGTATGGCTCACGTGTTGAATTCGAATCTCCAGAAATTTTGTAAAACACTATCCCGGCCTACATGTCCTTCTGTCAAGGGCACGGTGTAACGCCTGCCTGAATTGACACACTCAGACGGGCTGTAAAGGATAGGCTAGAGGGAACCCACTCACCAAGCTGGACCCCCAGAACCCTGAAACCCTTTAATCCCTATACAGTGATGTTGAATGACACAGGGCCCAACTTGATTAATACCTGTGGAAGGCTGCAGTTCCAGAGAATAGTAGTCATGCAGGGTCAAAACATTAATTGAGGAAGAGGAACAGAATGGGAGGGACAGGACTTAATCAAAAAACAAGCAGACGTGAAATGCAAATCGGCCAACGAGGTACCTAAACATCAAGCAGGAAAAGTAGTCAGGTAACAATCACACAAACTCATAAAACTAAACTGGGGGTAACAGTAACCAGAGGTTCATAGCTATGTCTGGCAGTGGTCTTCAGACAGGAGGGGCCTAAAAAAGGGTGTTGTGTCTTCCCATTGGTTCTAGCTGAATGATGGTACTTCATCTGTGAGATACCCACCACCTGCATTCAGCCATTGGTTCTGCATCTGTCAAGGTAACGTATCCCAGTGGGTGAGCATAACCTGCGTCCACCTGCACCGCTGGCGTCGACTCCTCTCCCATCATCAGCACTATGCACGAAAGGAACACGTTGTCACCTTGCGACAGGAGTACAAATTGACGTAGCGGACTACGGTGGTGACTTAACAGCCGTGTGCGGCAATGATGCAAACATGGCAGCGTGCCTTCGTCAGGCCAATGTGACACACGTGACTTGTATGGCTCACGTGTTTAATCTGATTCTTCAGCAATTTTTCAAACAACATCCCGGCCTACATGGCCTTGTACAGCGGGCACACTCACTATGTGCTCACTTCCATCGTTCGCACCCAGTAGCTCAACAACTTTCATCGCTCCTGAAGTCTTAAGGTCTGGTGGTTAAACGTCAGAAATGCGATGTTCCGACACGCAGGAATTTTAATCTGCACATGTTGCAGCATCTGTGGCAGCACCACAGAGCCCAGCTGAAATACGTTATGACATATACCCTGGGCTAACTTGATCCAGAGGTGGTGCAGATCACTTTGCTGGAGTGGTGTCAGATCAAGGACACATGCACCGTTCTACACAGTTTACAAATGTCGACGCAGATGTTTAACACTGGCGATGACATTCTCAGCGTGACAATTTTGGTCATCTACATGATGGAGCACACTGTAAGTATTATTCGGAGTCAGGTGTTGGTCCAAGAGGAAGGGAGGAAGTACTGGAGGAGTCATATGCGGAAGGGATAACAAGATCTACAAGGTTCAGATGGTCAGCGGCACCTTGGCGGCAGTCATGGTACGGTGGGGGAGAGGGATTATCAAGGGAGCATAGTATCAGCAAAACAGTTGAGAAAGGTGCAGGAGCCCAGGAAGAAATGGAGGACGAACTGGCGATGGGCATGGAAGACTCAGCAGATTAGTGAGAGCTTGCTCACATTTTGGATGTGCAAGGTTGTGGGGAGAGGACAGAGGGACGAGGCACGATTCTCACCTCTCCGCCACCAACACACCAAGGACTTGGTCCTCCTGGATTCTCAAGACACATGAGCGCCTTCTTGCTGCACTACCTACAACATGACCCTCGGATTGTACGAATTCTAAGTCATGCTGACTACTGGGTTGCCACACTGTTAGATCCCCGGTACAACACAACATTTTGCGAAATAACTCCTGCCATAGAAAGGGACGCACGTATGCAGGAGTATCAGCAGAAGGTGTTACGCAATCTTACATCTGCTTTTCCACTAAACACCAGTGGTGCACAGAGTGAATCTCAATGCTTTTTCATCGATAGGAGGAAATGGTCTTACTTGTCCACATCTGAGGAACCGAGGGCTGGCTGCTGTGCTGAGACGGCGTTGAGTACGGTGTCTCTGCAGAGTTGCATTTTTGGTCATATACAAACTGAGTTGAAACTATATAAAAAATATTAAGAAGAAAAGGAAGAGAAAGGTAGATATCCCAATTGCCATTCGGTGTCCACCGTGCTCAAAGATTGAAAAGGAGAGGTTGGCAACTGGAAGGTTAGGTGGAGGATACAGAGCAGGTTGACTCTCAAACAAATAGTAGTCTGAACTGAGTTAGACGCCACTCGGATTTGGAGACTGGGAGCCTTGTTAGTGTGACAGGATCCACACGACCACCCAGCCCCGGAACTCCCTGTTAACAACACAGGGGCCATTGGGTACGCTGTCCGTGTGCGTAGGGGACACACCTGTGGACAGCAGGCGCATCAGCAGCAGGTCTGTTTATGCCACTGGGCTGCACTAGCAGGACTGGTAGGACAGGAGCTGTTCTTAAACGTTCTGCGTTACCAACTGTGGTGGTGGCCTGCATCGATGACCTATCCCTGCCTACCTCTGGCCTAAAGCCGCAATTCGTTCAACACATGGAGGTGTGCTCTTTCGGAGCATAATAGAAGACTGGGCACCTTCTTCTTGGCTCCATCCCCTTTTATAACCTGGGTCCGCCCGAAACCAGGGTGGACCACAATGCACCTCCTGGAGACAAAAGCAGAGTGACACGTCATGAGTGGCATAACTAGCGTCCTATTTTGAACTGCCACTTGAATGATGACCTCATGGCTGCCACAACCAAAACACCTCAACAGTCATCGTCTGACCAACAACAATGAGGGGACAAGTCATAGGGGCGGCCCTCTGAAAGCCTGTTGGGAGTGGTCTGGCCAAATTGTCCGGACACCTGATGCCCTGTGGTCTATATGGGCCCCCCACATCAGGGGCAGGGCCAAAGAGTTCATTACCAGACCTAGCCTCTGATGCAGTAAGTGCTTGAGCATGCTCAGTAGCATGAAATACAGTTTCTGAAAAAAAGACTATCCGCTTCAGCATGCTGTCTAGGCACAACACAGGACTTAGACCCGGCACGTAGTGCAAGTACCTGTGCAAAGAGGCTTTTCTCAGTCAGTGTGAAGCCCCACAGGTGTTGTGTTGGTGCATTACCTTCAGGGACTCCACGTGGAGGAAGAGTCTGGTCACACTTAGGTTGCTTCTTTATATGTATTTTCGTGATGCCACTCTTGGTAAGACTTTGCCTCAGGAATGACACAGTCAGGCAGAGCATACTCAGTTGGCGAAACACTGGAGTTAAGCTGCGGCTGGGGTAAATCGGCACACAGGAAGGAACAACCGCGGAAACACTTCGTTCAATTGTGAGGGGAGTCATTTTGGAGTTTGGTGAGGAGTACCGTAACGCCAGTGAGCAGCATCCTGTGCCACAGACCAACATTCTTCCGGTGCTGTCTATACTGTTAACCATGATAGGAGCGTAAAGTCTGTATTTATGGCAACTGGACATCACATTACCCGGGTACGGTAGGCTGTGCCCAGACAGTAATTCGTGCACGCAACACTTTGTTTTATTATGAAAACACATATCTGTTCTGGGTAGGACGACTATATAGACAATCACACTTGCTGCCTCTGCACTGTCAAATTGTCACGTACAGTTTAAATCATAGAGGGACAATGACACATGTTTGCATTGAATGTTGCTTTTCAAGATTTACATGACTGTGTTGCAGAGCTGTATGGTTTGCATTCACACTATTATCATCTGCCTTATCTGTGAGGCTTCAGCTAACAAGGGTATTCAGGGTGGGTGATGTGTTTTGTCTATGTTTAGGTAGATAACTGGGAAGCTCTTGTGATGCACCACTAGTAAGTTGTCTTCGCACACACACACAAACACACAATTACTGCTGCTACGCAGAGGGCTTAGCAAGCAGTAGGCAACTGAATAGATTATTTTATTATTTCAATTTAATGCATGGTTTTTATTGTTTGTTTTGGGAAAGTGAAAGAATCATTTATAAACCCAACTGCAAACAGTGCTTTTCATGTTGCGTGGTTTTGCTGCATACTACGGATCCCATCAAATACAAGACTTAAAATGAAGGATAAGTCGCAAAGGGAATTTCACTATGATACAATGCGACCTATCGGGGCTGTGCAACCACCGCCTGCCCCATCAAGTGCATCTGCGTGCTATTCATCTTCTGTGACTGTGGGGACAGCAGTCACAAATGCTTTTTCATGATGAACTTCCACCCCTTTACCCGTAAGCGGGAGTGTGATTGGCAGGTCGTCACTTGTTTTGGAAGTGGAAACAGATGGTATTGTTGAGCTGTCAGACATCGAGAGAACCACCATTGGATGAAGGCAACATTATATCCACACCTGCACTTTCGTAACAGATTGGCTGGACTACCTGCAGTTAATAATTGCGTTCCAGAAATGGAAAGGACTGTAGAATGCACATATGTTGTACCTTGCTTGGCAGCAAAGGAACACTAACTTAGTATTCCAGACAATTTTAGGATGGCAGAAAAAGTGTCAGCTCTTTGGGCAAATTAAATAGCGTGGCAAAAGTGGGCAGGTGGGTACAGTGGCCGTGTTCTGTGTGTACCAGGACAGTAAAGGAAGCCTCACTTTCTATCCCTCCTAATGATGAAATGCAGCAAGGAATTCCCTGAGTTTGCTATAAAAATATTGTTGCAAAATGTGCATGAGGGTGTAATGCAGAGGTGCTAGAAATAGCTTGGCACCAGTGGGGCACAAATGGAGTACAACAGCCACTTATTGTATGCCACTAACTTGCAGCATTTTTTGCTATTATTATAGCTTATTAAACACAGAGCAGGAGGGTGTAATGCAGAGGTGCTGGAAATAGCTTGGCACCATTGGGGCACAAATGGAGTACAACAGCCACTTTTTGGATGCCACTAACTGGCAGCATTTTTTGCTATTATTATAGTTTATTAAAAACAGAGCAGGAGGGTGTCATGCTCAGGTGCTAGAAATAGCTTGGCACCATTGGGGCACAAATGGAGTACAACAGCCACTTTTTGGATGCCACTAACTGGCAGCATTTTTTGCTATTATTATAGCTTATTAAAAACAGAGCAGGAGGGTGTAATGCAGAGGTGCTAGAAATAGCTTGGCACCATTGGGGCAGAAATGGAGTACAACAGCCACTTTTAGGATGCCACTAAGTTTACTCACTGTTTGCTAGTATAATGGCTTAGTAACAATGAGTTTGAGTGTGCAATGCAGAGGTGCTGCAAATAGATTTGCACTAGTGGGACACTAATGGAAGTCCAACAGCCACTTTTAGGATGCCACTAAGTTTCCTCAGTGTTTGCTAGTATAATGGCTTAGTAACAATGAGTTTGAGTGTGCAATGCAGAGGTGCTGCAAATAGATTTGCACTAGTGGGACACTAATGGAAGTCCAACAGCCACTTTTAGGATGCCACTAAGTTTACTCAGTGTTTGCTAGTATAATGGCTTAGTAACAATGAGCTTGAGTGTGCAATGCAGTGGTGCTGCAAATAGCTTTGCACCAGTGGGACAATAATGGAAGTCCAACAGCCACTTTTAGGATGCCACTAAGTTTACTCAGTGTTTGCTAGTATAATGTCGTAGTAACAATGAGTTTGAGTGTGCAATGCAGAGGTTCTGCAAATAGATTTGCACTAGTGGGACACTAATGGAAGTCCAACAGCCACTTTTTGGATGCCACTAAGTTCACTCAGTGTTTGCTAGTATAATGGCTTAGTAACAATGAGCTTGAGTGTGCAATGCAGAGGTGCTGCAAATAGATTTGCACTAGTGGGACACTAATGGAAGTCCAACAACCACTTTTAGGATGCCACTAAGTTTCCTCAGTGTTTGCTAGTATAATGGCTTAGTAAGAATGAGTTTGAGTGTGCAATGCAGGCACAAAGGGCAGGAGGGTACAGTGGCAGGGTTGTGGGTCTGGGTAGAGGAAAGGAAGCCTGACTTTATATCCCTCCTAATGGGGAAATGCAGCGAGGAAGTCCCTGACCTTAGCTACACAGACACTGTTATCTTGTGTAGCTGTTAAAATCTGTTTCCACGGACCTGACTGTCACCTATGGCTCTGAGCCTGCTGTAATTAGCCCTTACAAGAGCTGAAAGAAACTACTATCCCTATTCTGTATAGCGCTGTGTATAGAGCGTACACAGCAGTATCGGAGACCGGAGCTACGCCAGCGGTGACTGACACCCAGACGCAGAAGGCAGATAATGGCGTCCAGACGGGCAGATGCCCGTATTTATAATGCAGGGACATGTGACATGGACATCCTATCACACATGCCGTTGCTTCTCTGGCTAAAAGTCCACTTGGCTGTGTGTGTCTGGGATTGGCTGACATGCTGGCCCGCCCCACTACACGCGCGCGCTTAGGGAAGGAAGACAAGGAAAAAAAAAATGGCGATTGCCATTATCCCAGCAGCAGTGATCTGAATGCGCTGTTCCCACACACTATACGCTGAAATTTCATAATAGTGTGTCACAGAGTGACTTACACTATTAGAGCCGAAAGCCAGCTAGTAATTAGCTTGGCTTTTTGCTGCTAGAACCGTTCTCGAACGTAACTAGAAAAAAGCAAAAAGCAAAAAGCTCGAGTTCTAGTTCGATCTAGAACAGCCCCCAAAATCACTCGAACCGCGAACTGGAGAACCACGAACCGCGAACCGCGCTCAACTCTAGTCATTTTTTGAAGTTGTGTTACAGCATTTTGAAAAAATCCTCTATTTACCTTCATGTCCTGTAAAGGATAGAGTTTTATGGCAATGCATAATAGTGAGTACATAAGAACCTTTACTGGAGCAAGATAATAAAGGGAACCTGTCACTATGTTTTCCCCTTATAAAGTAAAGCCACCACGTTTATGCTCTTACTAGATGGTGGCCTGATTCTAACGCATCGGGTATTCTAGAATTTATTGTGTAGTTAATGTATGATTTTGTTATATATATAGATGTTGTTGTGTGTAGTTGCCAAGTGTTTGTGTAGGGCGCTGTAAATGTTCTGGGTGTTGTCTGGGTGTGGGGGTGTGTGAGAGCGGTGCTGTTTGTGTGTTGCGTTGTGTGTGTTGCGTTGTTTGTGGAGCGCTGTGTGTCTGCAGCATTGTGTGTATGGTGCTGTGTGTTGCGCGGTTTGTGTGGGTGTGTGTGTGTGGGGTGCATGTGTGTGTTTTGGGGGGAGGTATGTTTTGTGCAGTGTGTGTGTGTTGCGCGGTGTGTGCGTATATTTGTGTGTCGCGGTGTTTGTGTGTTGGATATTGTGTGTGTGCGGCGTTGTCTGTGTATGTGGGAGTCTGTGTAGGGCGGTGTCTGTGGTTCCCAGTGTGTGTGTAGTGTGTTGTACGGTGCATGTGTGGCGGTGTGTGTGTGTGTTTTGGGGGGAGGTGTGCACCCCCATCGTGCTCCATCCCCCATGCTGCACACCCCCCATCGCGCTCCATCCTCCATGTTGCGCACCCCCATCATGCTCCATCCCCCATGCTGCACACCCCTATCGTGCTTCATCCCCCCATGCTGCGCACCCCCCATCGTGCTTCATCCCCCTCCATGCTGCGTACCCCCCCATTGTGCTTCATCCCCCCCATGCTGCACACTCCTCAGAGAGTAGTCCTGGGGAGAGAGGAGTATAATAGGAGGAGTAGTCCTGGGGGGAGAGGAGTATAATAGGAGGAGTAGTTCTGGGGGGAGCGGAGTATAATAGGAGGAGTGGTCCTGGGGAGAGAGGAGTATAATAGGAGGAGTAGTCCTGGAGGTGAGGAGTATAATAGGAGGAGTAGTCCTGGAAGTGAGGAGTATAATAGGAGTTGTAGTCCTGGAGGTGAGGAGTAAAATGGGAGGAGTAGTCCTGGGGAGAGAGGAGTATAATGGGAGGAATAGTCCTGGGGGGAGAGGAGTATATTAGGAGGAGTAGTCCTGGGGGGAGAGGAGTATAATAGGAGGAGTAGTCCTGGAGTTGAGGAGTATATGTGGCGCCCCTGACCTAGTCAGGCACCACTGAGTACTGCACCCATGCTGGGGACAGTACAATACAGGTAATCCAGAAGGCTGACCGGGGTGTGGAACACAGGCGCATAGTAATCAGCTCTCACACATGTACCCATGAGAGGACCCCTGGGGATCCCAGGAGGGGGAAAAGCCTTGACCTTCACTGGAATAGTGGAGGGGGCCAAAAGCCTCCATCTCCTCTCAAGGGGTGTGGTAAGAGAATCTGGTTGCTAGGTGGCGTAGGCAAGAACAGGAGAGGAGGGGCAGTGAGTCAGTTAGAAGAGAACTCCATAGGGCTCAGTGAGGAGCAGACCTGTGGGGCTGTTGCTGTCTAACAGCGCCCGCGCAGTGGCTACTGACGGGGGAGAACGGTCAACTAGGAGTGCTACCTGAAAGCCAGCTTCAGCTAGAGAGAAAGCACGGAGTGGGAAGTAAGGAGACTGCTAGAGAGCACCAGGCCCAACCGGGCGGCAGATCCCGAAGCAAAGATAGATCCAGCTTTCTTCTGCTAAACCTGCCGGTGTGGGGCTCTCAAAGCCCACACCACAACACCACAAAAGCCGCAGCCACGTAACCGCAGTGAGGGCCCATAGGTCACAGGAGGCAAGAAGCTGGAGTGGCCTGGTCCGGGGAACAAGCAAACGGCAAACAAAAGGGGGAGAGAGGCTGCAGCATCTTCCCTGGGTGACCCCCATAGGGACTCAAAGTCGGGGTCACCCCAAACCACCAAGGGCTAAGGAAGGCGAGTCAGTAGTCACCCTCATAAAGTCAGCCTGAAGGATACCTGGTTCCCATCTGGTTCATCCCAGCTACGCCCGGGCTACTCACCCTGCCATCAAATGTGAGTAAAGCCCTTGAAAGACAGTTCTGCCTGTGTGAGTCATTCTGCGACTTGTGGTACTACAAACCTACACAGGGCCCTGGGGCTTGCCTCACTCTCAGGAGGCTACTACATCCGACTGCACCCACCATCAGCCCCAGGCGTCCCCTAACCTGCAGTGGCGGTCCCCACTGACCGCAATACTGAGAGTGGCGTCACGATCAAAACCGAAGATCTCCTACCTGTGACCAGATCCAGCTACGTGGAGTCTCTGAAGGTATGCACCGATACAGCACCGGTGGGGCTTCACATCTGGCGTCACGAACAGGATAAGGACTAGACCTGTCCAGACAGGTGACCATGTGCCTGGGCGGTCCGCTTGAAAAATTGGAAGCGCCGCCATATTGCCACCATGAAAAGCGCGCTGAAAAACAACAGCAGCCCGCGCTGGGAGAAGTTACCGCCCACGAAGAGGTGTGGCTACCCAGAGATCCCCTGCAGAGTTCTGACCTTGCCAGCTATGAGAGTGGAAGCGTCCAGAGACGTCGGGAAGGAAAGAGAGCCACAAGCCTGCTGCTGGGAGAGGAGCTGCTGAAAGAGGCAGAGCAGAAACTGAACAGCTTGCTATCAGAGGCAACGGCGAGTCCACAGCTGGAGAGTCGTGCAGAAGAGGGCGCAGAAGAAATGGCGTCTGACGGCAGAAATCCAGAACCGGGCTCCGCTGCCTGGTGGTATCGGGAGCTGGCCCAGTTCTGCGACCGACTGGAGAACCGGGTCGTGGAGCAGATTAGAGAAGAACGAATGGAACTGCTGGAGATGGCTGCCGCGGTTCGGGCCTATGAAAGGAGAGCCGCGCGCCGAGTGCCAGACAGGACGGCGATGACGCAGACCCCGATGCTGCCACCGGTGGGTGAGTCGAGTGATGCCCCGGCCAGCGCAAGTGCCCCGACCCCTGCTGCCACGCCCGCGGTCCCCGAAGAGGCGTCCGGTGCGGCGACGCTGAAGCAGGCCGCAGCCACGCCAGGCGCGGCCCGCCAAGCCCCGGCCGCCGCAGCGATGCCCTGCTCGGCCCACCAAGACCCGGTCCCTGCAGCAACGCCCAGTCCGGCCCGCAAAGAACCAGCTGCCACCGCGACCCTCATCCGCGTCGCAGGCGTAACGCTGACCCAGGCCGCAGCCCTGCTAGGCCCGGCCCGCCGAGACCCCACCGCCGCAGCAACGCTCGTCCGCGCCGCAAGTGAGGTGCTGAACCAGGCCGCAGCCACGCCAGGCGCGGCCCGCCAAGCCCAGACTGCTGCAGCGACGTCCAGCCCAGCCTGCACAGAGCCCCCTGCAACAGCGACACAGATCCAGGCCGCCGCCAGCCAGGGCGCGGCCCGCCAAGACCAGGCCGCCGCCATCCAGGGCGCGGCCCGCCAAGACCAGGCCGCCGCCAGCCAGGGCGCGGCCCGCCAAGACCAGGCCGCCGCCATGCCAGGCGCGGCCCGCCAAGAAGAGATTACCTCATCGTTTACCCCGGCCTGCAAGGCCAGAGCAGACACCGCTCCCCAGTCCAGAGAGGTCCCTGCTAGGAAGACCCTGATAGGAGAGGACCCCGAATACTGGAAGCTGAAGGCTGACCTAGAGGCCCAGTTCCCACAAGAGATAGTGGATCGGTATCTGCTCCCTCCGCATACCCCCAAGGAGATTCAGGTAACCCCTGCAGCCGCGCCAGAGAGTCCACCGCCCAGACCAGCTGAAGAAAGCCCATCCCCAGCACTGCCACAACCAGAGTGCAGCGAAGAACTAAGGGGGAGAGGAGGCCAGGAAGCTGAGGAGCTGACTCCGGAGCCACCAGCAGTGGATCTATACTCAGAGCCGGAGATGTTGCCTTATTCTCGCTGGGATGAGGAAGACCTGACACCGTCCGCTGACGAAGATCTGCCTAAAAGTCTCACCTGGGAGTTTGCAAGCTGTACCACGCAGAGTTCAGCCCGCAAGACAAGGCGTCGCAATAGAACAACGCTGTCCCCTGCACCACAGTCTCCAGAGCAGAGAGAAGTTGCAGCCAGAGACCTACAGGAGAAAAGGTTACTGAGAAGGTCCAGAGCCCAGGTCAGAGGACCCCTTTGCAGAGGAGTAGTGGAGGATTTCAATTTGAGAAGCGGATACGGCTTTATTGTAGCCCCTGGTATCAAAGAAGGGATATTTGTCAACAGAAGAGATGTGAGCGCTCATCTGCCTAGAGGACACCCTGGCAGAAACCTAAAGATGGGGGATTCAGTACAATTCACTATGCATGAAGGCGAAAGAGGACTGTACGCGCTTGACGTAGCACTATGTACCAGCAAACCTTACAGCCACCCCATGCTACAAGAAAGAAAAGACAGAGATAAAGACACAGATGAAGATCAAGAGAGAAAAGACAAGGAACCTACAGATGAAACGACCACAGACGACGATAAAGAGCAGGAAAGCAGCAGGTGCCGCCGCCATACAGGCTCAAGCCCTGGTAAAGAGGAGTAAAGTAAAGTAAAGTAAGAAGTACAGAAGTTAAAGTTTTGACCAGTTTGTTTTGCAACGTTCCCAAGTTTAAGTAATGTGCCCACAAAAACTATTGTGAGAAAAACCATAAACCTTAAGGCTATGAACTGGCTATAGCCACAAACTCTCGCAGTGTAAATAGTTACACCAGAGGGCACCACCGCCACCAGAGTCAGCCTGTTTAGGGGCTTGGCTCGTCTGCAACCAGGAGGAGCCCGTCCGTATATAGGGCCTTGGCTCACCTGCAACCAGAGAGCACGCCTGTTTATGGGGCCTTGGCTCACCACCACAAAGAGGGTACCTGGTCAGCACCAACTGTGGAGGCCGCCTCTGCATCCTGCCAGAAGAGGCTGAAGGCGCGGATCCACCAGGCCAGGTATACCCTGAAGACCACCAGACCATGAAAGCCGCCTCTACATCCTGCCAGAAGTGGCTGAAGCCGCGGCCAACGTGAAAGGGTTTTGGGTGGGTTAACGGACTTGTGGGTGGAGGGTGGTGATGTATGGTACCTGGTGCTTTTAAAAATGTTTTACATGTTTTAATGTTTTATGCATTTTAAAATGTTGTCTTGCAGCCCGAGGACGTGCTGGTGATAACTAAGGGGGAATGTGGCGCCCCTGACCTAGTCAGGCACCACTGAGTACTGCACCCATGCTGGGGACAGTACAATACAGGTAATCCAGAAGGCTGACCGGGGTGTGGAACACAGGCGCATAGTAATCAGCTCTCACACATGTACCCATGAGAGGACCCCTGGGGATCCCAGGAGGGGGAAAAGCCTTGACCTTCACTGGAATAGTGGAGGGGGCCAAAAGCCTCCATCTCCTCTCAAGGGGTGTGGTAAGAGAATCTGGTTGCTAGGTGGCGTAGGCAAGAACAGGAGAGGAGGGGCAGTGAGTCAGTTAGAAGAGAACTCCATAGGGCTCAGTGAGGAGCAGACCTGTGGGGCTGTTGCTGTCTAACAGCGCCCGCGCAGTGGCTACTGACGGGGGAGAACGGTCAACTAGGAGTGCTACCTGAAAGCCAGCTTCAGCTAGAGAGAAAGCACGGAGTGGGAAGTAAGGAGACTGCTAGAGAGCACCAGGCCCAACCGGGCGGCAGATCCCGAAGCAAAGATAGATCCAGCTTTCTTCTGCTAAACCTGCCGGTGTGGGGCTCTCAAAGCCCACACCACAACACCACAAAAGCCGCAGCCACGTAACCGCAGTGAGGGCCCATAGGTCACAGGAGGCAAGAAGCTGGAGTGGCCTGGTCCGGGGAACAAGCAAACGGCAAACAAAAGGGGGAGAGAGGCTGCAGCATCTTCCCTGGGTGACCCCCATAGGGACTCAAAGTCGGGGTCACCCCAAACCACCAAGGGCTAAGGAAGGCGAGTCAGTAGTCACCCTCATAAAGTCAGCCTGAAGGATACCTGGTTCCCATCTGGTTCATCCCAGCTACGCCCGGGCTACTCACCCTGCCATCAAATGTGAGTAAAGCCCTTGAAAGACAGTTCTGCCTGTGTGAGTCATTCTGCGACTTGTGGTACTACAAACCTACACAGGGCCCTGGGGCTTGCCTCACTCTCAGGAGGCTACTACATCCGACTGCACCCACCATCAGCCCCAGGCGTCCCCTAACCTGCAGTGGCGGTCCCCACTGACCGCAATACTGAGAGTGGCGTCACGATCAAAACCGAAGATCTCCTACCTGTGACCAGATCCAGCTACGTGGAGTCCCTGAAGGTATGCACCGATACAGCACCGGTGGGGCTTCACATATAATAGGAGAAGTAGTCCTGGGGGGAGAGGAGGATAATAGGGGGAGTAGTCCTGGGGGGAGAGGAGGATAATAGGAGGAGTAGTCCTGGGGGGAGAGGAGTATAACAGGAGGAGTAGTCCTGGGGGGAGAATGAGGATAATAGGAGGAGTAGTCCTAGGGGGAGAGGAGTATAATATGAGGAGTAGTCCTGGGGGGAGAGGAGTATAACAGGAGGAGCAGTCCTGGGGGAAAGGAGGATAATAGGAGGAGTAGTCCTAGGGGGAGAGGAGTATAATAGGAGGAGTAGTCCTGGGGGGAGAGGAGTATAACAGGAGGAGTAGTCCTGGGGGGAGAGGAGGATAATAGGAGGAGTAGTCCTGGGGGGAGAGGAGTATAATAGGAGGAGTAGTCCTGGGGGGAGAGGAGTATAAAAGGAGGAGTAGTCCTACTGGGAGAGGAGTATAATAGGAGGAGTAGTCCTGGGGGAAGAGGAGTATAACAGGAGGAGTAGTCCTGGGGGAGAGGAGGATAATAGGAGGAGTAGTCCTGGGGGGAGAGGAGTATAATAGGAGGAGTAGTCCTGGGGGGAGAGGAGTATAATAGGAGGAGTAGTCCTAGGGGGAGAGGAGTATAAGAGGAGTAGTCCTGGGGGGAGGTGTCTAATAGGAGTAGTCCTGGGAGGAGGTGTCTAATAGGTGGAGTAGTCCTGGGGGAGGTGTCTAATAGGTTGAGTAGTCCTGGGGGGAGGTGTATAGGTGCCCAATGTGTGCAGGGGGCGGGGCCGAGCAGCCAATGTGTGCGGGGCCGAGCAGCCAATGTGTGCGGGGGTGGGGCCGAGCGGCCAATGTGTGCGGGAGGCGAGGCCAAGCAGACAATGTGTGCGGGGGCAGGGCCGAGCGGCCATTGTGTGCGGAGGGTGGGGTCGAGCGGCCAATGTGTGTGGGGGGCAAGGCCGAGCAAATAATTTGTGCGGGGGGCGGGGCCGAGTGACCAATATGTGCAGGGGCGGGGCCAAGCAGACGATGTTTGCGGGGGTGGGGCCGAGCGGTCAATGTGTGTAGGGGGTTTGCGGGGGGCGGGGCCGAGCGGGCAATGTGTGCAGGGGGCGGGGAGGAGTGGCCAATGTGTGAGGGGGCGGGGCCAAGTGGCCAGTGTGTGCGGAGTGCGGGGCCGAGCGGCCAATGTGTGCGAAGGCGGGGCCGAGTGGCTAATACGTGCGGGGGCAGGGCCAAGCGACCAATACGTGCGGGGGGCAGAGCTGGGCCAAGAGGCCAATGTGACGGTTGTCACTGTAATGACGTCATTTTGGAGCAAGACAGACAGACAAACAGAATAAGGCAATTATATATTTAGATATACAGCATTCTATATGTCTGTATATACGTTTTCCAAGCTGATCTGCATAATGTAAAATAGGTATTTTAGTATACTCACCTACGGGGTGGTCTGGTCCGATGGGCATCACTGGTCTTGATCCGGTGCCTCCTCTCTTCTTACTATCGCCATCCTCTTTCCCTGTTTAATTAGGATGACGGGCTCTATGCCATTCATACAGTCTTCCACATTGCGCTCCTGCGCATGTACACTTCTCTCTGTCCTACTGAGGGCAGAGCAAAATTATTGCAGTGTGCATGCACGGGCGCTCTTAGACATTTCCCCACACATGCGCATTACAATTATTTGCTTTGCCCTCGACAGGACAGAGAGAAGTATGACTGTGTAAGGAACACAATGGGGGAGACTGTGTGTATGGTATATGACGCGTCATCGAAATGAAGCTAGAAAGAGCACAGTGATAGCAACCAGAGAGGAAGCACTAGATAAAGACCAGAGAAAACTATTTATGAGTATAAATAAAGGTCTCTTTTATGTTATACAAATTGGCTTGGAGACATATACTGTGTATATGAAGAAGGGAGACCGGTGATGACAGATATTGTGAATGGGCGTGTGCGGCTCCCATTTGGACGGTAGGCATCAGCCATTATCTTTGGGATTGCCCCCATTTCTCCTTGCTGTTTCCTCGTCTTAAATGGGGGGAGGGCAGCAATAAGCACATGACAGTCTCTAGTATAAAACAGTTGGAACTCCTTTATTGTGGCATGGTCTGAATCCATACTTCAGGTCCGTAGTACCGCTCGTGCTGCTTCCAACTAACCTCGGGGGAAAAACTCTGCTTCAGGCAAACTTGCCCTGGGTACTGTCCTCCAGCAGCTAAGTCCCTTGAAACTCTTCCCCCGAAATCTCTTCTGTGCAGCTACCATATCTCACTCGTGCCCCCGTCTGGGCGTGCAGCCGCTCCTGTCCAGTACGACGTCCTGCTGGGGTCTCTGAGTCCCAACAGCCAACCGGTCCGAGGTCAATATACTGCCCGTTCGCTGGGTGAGGTCTTGGCACCTGGGGGGTACCACCCTTGCTATGCAGGTCCTAGCACTTGGCCCTGCTTTATCCTTCAGCTCCTGCCGCTTAGCTACCTAATTACTTCCTACACACATTCTAAACCTTCTGCTTCTCTCCTCCCTCCTGTCTCATCTCCTTGGTAACCATCTGATTGCTCTTCCTGTGTTCCCTCTATGACTCCTATGGCTAAGGCTGCTTTCACACTACGTTTTTTTAACATGCGTCATGAACGTTTTTTTGCTGCAAAAGCAGATCCTGCTTTTACAGCAAAAAAACGCATGTAAACGCATGTATTATTTTGCAGGATCCTGTCACTTTAAGTTTATGGGCGGGCATTGGAGTCATGTGATCGGGAGTGAGGGGAACTGAACGTGAAAGACTGGCTTCTGACAGCTGTGGAGTCTTGTAACCAATGTAAACATTGGGTAACTTGCTTGGATACCCAATATTTACATTGGTTACGAGCGCCTGCAGCTGCTAGGAATTCCCTGCACACGTAACCAAGATAAACATCGGGTAACTAAGACCGCGGTTACCCGATGTTTACCTTGGTTACAAGCGTCCTCCGCTCTCAGGCAGGGGAGAGTGGAGAGAGAGGGTGGGGGAGGGAGGGAGGGAGGTGGAGAGAGAGGGAGGGGGAGGTGGAGAGAGAGACTGATCACCCGAGGCTGGTTTCTGTGCATGCTCAGTAGAGCAAGCAGGATCCTGTCTATCAGCATGCCAGCGTTCACATGCGTTTGCATGCTGTTTAGTCAGGATCCAGCAATTTGCAGTATTTGGACGCAGCTCAAAAACGCTACAAGTAGCGTTTTTTAAAAAAGTTAAAAAACTGCAAGTCGCTGGATCCTTACTATAACGCACGCAAACACAGGTGAACGCATGTTGACGCGAGTCCATTGCAAATGCATTGAAATTAAAACGCATTTGCACTGGATCCGTTTTTGCGTTAAAAACACGTTCATGACGGATGTTAAAAAAACGTAGTGTGAAAGCAGCCTTACTAACTACTCCTCCCATCCTCCTCCTGCTGCTTGTTTCCCTAGTACCACTTATTAGTACCACACCCTCTACCTAACAAAGCACAAGGGACCTAGATTCTCTATAGATTTTACACAGTATTTACAATACATAGTCATATACCTTTTTGCTACTACATGACCGTTTGGCTCTTCTACATTCTCCATATACATTAGAGCAGACAATATACTTGCAGGAACATGCAATTTACACTAACACTGTCTTTGTAGGAGAGGGTGCTGTTCGCCTACTTCCTACATATACAACCTTTTAGAATGCTATAATAAGCAAAAGGGTAACAATGTTTTGAACGTTTGACTTTCAGGCTCCATATCTCATATCTACTACATCTTTGAATGTGAGATGACTACCTTAATTTTATGGACAATCAGCTTGGCTATGTCATACATACATTTGACTTGCAACTATTTAGCACATGATTAGTTATGCAGATTATTGTCATGTCACTGCAATGTTACTGTTTTGCTCCAGAAAATCTATATTTTAATTTTTATTATTTTGTTAGTATTTTGAAAATCCAACTTTGGCTTTCAACGCTGCCTGAATACTTCTGGACATGCTCTCTATCAGATCTTAAATGTTGCGATCGAAGTGTGATCCCAGGTCTCTTCTACATGTTACCAATGTTAAACCTACAAATACTACCCTGAAAGGACTCAAACAAATTTATTGCAAAATCATCTTTATTGTTAAAAATTGTTTAAAACAATAGTACAGCAGAAGATGTGAAAGATATACCAATCAAATATGCCCCATGGCACAATAAAGTCATCAGTTTGTCAACAACATTCCATATCAAGAGAATATCATACATTAGTAGTCAGAATGACAAACTGTGATTTATGACACCAAATAAATTATGACAAAATTATGACAAAATATCAAATGCCAAAAAAAGGGGTCACAAAAAAATGTAACAAGAAATAGGGGATCATTCACAAAGAATAGACACAGGCTAAAGGGGTAGCAGCGCAACTGAAACAAGATGGTATTGTATAGGCAAATATATACTTATAACAGTATAATAATAGTCAATATCAGGAGACTTGTAATAAAGCCAGATATGAGAAAGATTAATAAAACGGTATAAAAAAAATGCCTGCTAGGAAAATATCACAGTGCTACTAATTAGAACAGCCTTACCAATAACACCCTGTCGCTGTGGCTTTCTCCAAGGGCGTGTATGAGAGAAAGCCACGGCGAAACGCGTCAGGCTGTTATTGGTAAGGCTGTTCTAATATGTAGCATTGTGATATTTTCGTAGCAGGCATTTTTTTATACTGTTTTATTAATCTTTCTCATATCAGGCTTTATTACAAGTCTCCTGATATTGACTATTATTA